>NC_056725.1:1179666280-1179966280 GCF_019279795.1 Protopterus annectens | reverse complement strand
CCGTAGGTAACGTTGATGCATCCTGGATCTATCACCACGATTTGGCCCATAGTAGCAGCAAGGGGTTATCACACATGGACTTGGGCGATGATGTTATTTCCTGGGCTGGTATTCTTCCAGCGTATGGGACAGTAAAATCCATTTGGGAGCTCAGAAAACTGTCAAAACTGTTAGAAACTCTGAGCAATGCAGCTTTTTCTGCCTAGAGTTGGTGACGGATGAGTTAACTGCAATGAGGACTGTAGTGTTGCAGAATCGTATGGCGCTCGATTTCACCCTAGCGGCGAAAGGAGGTACTTGCGCTCTTATTCCAGGAGGAGTGTTGTTCGTTTATTCCAGATAATGAATATGACATTGACAGTCATCTAGAGATCCTACAACAAGTTTCTGAACTTACAAAACCAGGACAGAATCCATTAACTGACTTTTTCCAAAATTGGTTTGGAAATTGGGTAACAGTACTTATGAATGTCTTAATTGCTATATGTGTTGGTGCCATTATATTTCTACTGTTGGGTTGTTGCTGCATTCCTTGCATCCGAATGATAATATCAAGTGTATTGTCTGCCAATGCAACTAAAGCTTATTATTCTGAATATACAGAACACGAGTCATGCAAAAAACTGTATGAATAAAATGTATTACTGGTGATACAAAGTGTTGTGAGGGGGGAAATGTATTAAGAATCTTTGTGTTCAACATCTTTGTATCATGTATAGTAAGGGTTAAAATGTGAAATTGCATTGCAAGCAAAGAAGCAAGTTAAAATAAGCTGTTTTTGTTGTAAAGAATTTGCTGACCAAAGAGGAATGCACAGATGTTACCTTGGTCCAGGCACAAGCTTATCTTGCGACTGACCTCTGACCATCTAAGGCTCCAGTATGTGAATTTATAGCCTTGACTGAAATTCCTTGTCTGGTAACCAGTTACTGTGTACGTGCTGAGAAGGGTATAAAAACCCATGTGAAGTGTACAGAAATTAGACTGCTGACATACCATGTACTTTGTAGCATGTCTCCATGCATGTAAAATAAACCTTTTTGCTTATTTTTATCTGTGTGATTCTTCCAGTATATGTTAAGAGTATTAAAATCTTTTGACAGTGGTCACTGTGTGTTCTTAAGGGAAATTGCACTTGATGCAGAGCGCTGCAACTGGAAATACTGTGTGTATACTTGTCAACCTCGCAATGAACGTCCCCCACAGGTGCCAGTGGTTAAAGGTCAGAAAAGCTTTCTTAAAAAGTACATTCCTAAAGTGACCATCTTTAAGAGAGACAGCTCTTCCTTGATATTTATGTTGGAAAAAGTGATCTTGCCTACAAATGGACCTCCTCTCCCATCTTTCCGACACGTTCTGCCTTGACCTACATTCTGTATGCTTCATGGTTTCTCTGCCTTTAGTAATAGCTCACCCTCCTTTGTTTTTGGAAGAGTTTATATTACAGCATCTTTCCAGAAACTTAATACCGGAAAACCCTGTAAGAGCAAGTGGACACATTTCCTTGGGGACAACTACTAGAGATATGGATCCCTTTAACTGCCTCATTCCACTCTCTTCTGGAGTATTGTCTGCTGACGTTTGATTCTGGGATCATTATTCTATTAAAGTTCATTTGGCAACTGTTCTCAACTTTTAGAAAAAATATGTCACTGTCAGGAATAAAGCCTCTTCATGTCAGTCCATAAAAATCCAAATAAAAATCCACGAATACAACAGCATGGCGTCAGCTAGATAAAACTTTAATATTGACAAACAACACACAGAGAAAAAACAAAGTAGGTCAGTAAACGCTTTCACATGGATCCACCATGCTTCCTCAGACTGTCATAACATCACCTACATTAATCATCTATTTAAAGTAAAAACCTTTTACACGTTCTAATAGTTATTAAATCACTTGTCATAACAACACCTTCTATCAGTTAAAATCCACATCCTTCACTTACAGCCTAAATAAAAACTGAATACTTAAAACTAAAAGGATTTCAAATAGTAATACAATCACTCTATAAAACACTTTTTATGTGTATATAACTTAGTTTTACTATTTTAAATATACAATCCATATTAAAACATACAAACTATATAAAAATATGTGAAAAAAATATATATTTCCTTTTAATATATAAGTAATCAGCAAATAATTAGTGTATCAACTTCCT
This sequence comes from Protopterus annectens, assembly GCF_019279795.1. Lineage (NCBI taxonomy): Eukaryota > Metazoa > Chordata > Ceratodontiformes > Protopteridae > Protopterus > Protopterus annectens. The sequence goes on along the minus strand of NC_056725.1, from coordinate 1,179,964,115 downwards.
AGCTCTAAGAAAAGGTTTCAAACTGATAGAATCATTTAAACCAAAACTTTTATCAGCTTGTAGCTGTATTATCCATTTTTGTTCAGCCTTTTCAGTAGTATTCTTAATGTCTCTCATCCTTACATCTGGATGCATAACTTGCATCACAGTGAACTGAAACATATGATGTTATGTAGTCCAATCTTGCCTACATTCTTACCCTTTGGTTCGGAGCCGAACCTCAGCTCCGACTCGGCCATACTCTAGCTTGAAGTCTTCAATTGGCTTGTGGTTAAGAGGTATCCCATGCTGCAACGCGCATATCCCCAGATCTCATTTGCCGCTCGTATGCTCGGACGTGGTCTCGCTCTTGGCCATGGCTAAGTATAATTTTTCGATTTATTTCTCAGTATTGTAGCTCCAAAAGCTATTTTCATAGCTGGTGTGTGTGTGTGTTGCTTCTGCTGGTTGTGTGGCCTGTTCTGTTGGCCCTTTTTCTCTTGTTATCCCGTTCCTTTTTTGGTGTCTACGGGCTAGGCCCGTTTCAGTTAGAGGACCTAGTCCTCCTCTGTATTTTTGTAGTATACCCGTTAACTGGTTTTGTTGTGTGCCTTTTCTGGTGTTTTTTCCTGCTTATTCCCTGGGCTAGGTCCATTTAACTTAGAGGACCTAGTCCTTCCTGTGGTCATCCCGCGGTCTCTAGGCCATTTTCAGTTAGAGGCTCTAGTTTCCTGCCCTCTATTGTTGGTTATTTTTGGTTAAGGTGTCCCTATTGTTTTTCCCAGTGTGTGTGGATTTTTCTGTCAGCATGTCCAAGGATTCTAAAGAGCACAGGCCTTCGGGCTTTAAAAAGTGTGTGAAATGTAATAATAAGATGTCATTGATTGATGGGCACTCAGTGTGCGTGTATTGCTTAGGGGCTATTCATCTCCAAGAATCCAGCTTGTTCTGCCACGCTTTCAGTCCCCATGTACTGCAAGAGAGGAAGAACAAACTTGTTTTAAAAGGATTGCTGAAACCTTCCTTTGAAGAAGACTTGGAGAGGTCTTCTAGTTCCAGATCCTGTCCTTCCAAACCGGACAAGAAAACAGACAAAAAATCCTCAAAGAAACGCTCTCTGGCTCCGTCAGTTTCCTTGGAGCCGCCAGAGAGAATCACCAGGACTATAGTTGTTTCTTCGGCTCCACTGGCTTCGGGGCCAACAGAAGACAGTGCATCTATTATGTTGACATCGGCTCCCAGTCTGTTGGAGCCGGTGACAGATTTTCCAGTTCGGAGCTGGTCTCCTGTTTTTCGACCGGTTTCTCCGACTTACAGGTCTCCCTCTGCAGGGAGATCCAGATCCCCGACCATATCCTCTAGGTACTCTAGGATCCTTTCCGATGACTACGTCGATAGAGTGGTGAAGAAAGTGCTCCAGTCATCGGTGCTGGCTAAATTGCTTTCGGCTCTGGCCTAGTCAGCTCCTGAGCCCATCATCCCTTCATCTTTGGCTGTTTCTCCTCTGAGCCTTTCTTCGGAGCCAGAGTTGTTGGTTTTGTCGGACGCCTTGAGGTCGGTTCCAGTAGCCCCTTCTGGCATCTCGGCTCCGATCTCCGCTCCAACCCCGTCGGTGCCGTCCACGGGGTCCAGGATTTACAGTTCACAGGTCGGACCCGAGAGGGAGGTCTCGGATCAATCTTCTTCGGCTCTTAGCCTTCCTCTCGGTGCTTCGGCTTGGGTAAGCGTGGGCCGACATCGGCTTTGGACCTCATCTCCTCGGCTCTGAGGGCTACTACCATATCTTCCATGGTTAGTCGACCTTCGGAGCCGGGGGGGGGTCAGCTTTCAAGGTCCTGAGGAGTGTGCTGCAGCTGCATCTTACGGCACCAACACTCTTCCCCCTCCAGCACCTATATCAGTCTCAGATCACACACTATCCAGGGACAGCGGAGACCCAAGGCCTCAGGATACCTCCATAAGTGGTCCCCAACTTTCTGAGGCCTCCCCAGAGTTTTTACCTGAGGAGCCCCCCAGAAAGAGAGTGCGCAAGACGAAGCACATTGACTCCCAAGATGAGTCTCTCACGTCTGACACTGACCTTGAGGAGTCAGAGGGGTCCCCCAAGTCGTCTTCTGACGATATCTCTTTCTCAGATATCCTGGAAATATTGAGACAGAGAAGCGACTGGCCCTCCAAAGCCCCTTCTGAGGAGGAGTCTGTGTTCCTGAAGGCCTTTGGGTCTCAACCCTCCACCTCTTAGGTTTCTCCCCCTGTTCAAGCTCCTGGACCGCGTTTGTCAAAAGGTGTGGGAAACTCCAGACAATGTGGAACCGGTCCCTAGGAGACCCAACAAGTTTTTGTCTGCTCCCCCGACAGAGAATTTCTTATGAAAGACATTCCAGCAGATGCCAAGGTGGTGGCAGCAGCCACCAAGAAGGTACCTTTACACTGCGGTCGCTGAACTGTTTGTCGCATTTTACACGGCTTCAGAAAGATCTCCTAAAAGAGCAGGGAGATTCTCTACAAGGTAACGTTTCTGATGCTGTGGCTCAGAAGGTCAGTGCTCAGATGTCTACCCTAAATTGTATTACCAACTCCTCCATGAGGCTGATCTCTTACGCAGCCGACGGAGCGAGGGGTTCCGGAGTCTCTCTTAGGCGATGCTCCTGGATGCGCCTGTGCAATTTCGCTGAGGCCTTCAAGTCTATGTTCACCAGTGCCCCATTTAATAGTTCATCGTTGTTCGGAACCAAGGTGAAGGACACTCTCACTAGGTGCGAGCAGGAAGGAAGAACCCTGTCTGCAGTGGGAGTCCATTTTTCTATGCCTTCTAGACCTTACCGCAAGGGCCAGACGGGTGGGAAAATGTGGTTCAGGAAGTCGCAGAGGCTTTTTCAGGGCGCACAAAGTGATTCCACCTCCGGAGGCAGGGAAGGGAGTGGAAATTCAGGTAGATGCCGCCCTAGATGCAGAGGAGGGCCGCGTAACCAGTGTTACCTTTGATGACCATGATTTCTTTCGTGGTTCTCCCTACCAACGTTCCTAAAGGGAGGCCCGACTGTGCGTCTCTGGAGCCGGTCAGGGGTCGCATTTCTTTATACCCAGATGCCTGGCAAGAAGTCACCCAAGATGAGTGGGTATTAAAGATAATTCCCAGAGGTTATCATATCCCCTTCTCTTCTCCTCCCCCGCCATCCAAGAGAATCCCAGACATTCCACCCAGTCATAGGAACTCTGCAACTTTAGAAGTACAAAAGTTGCTCTCAAAGGGAGCCATCCAGCCTGTCCCCGCAGACCAAGTTGGATTAGGGAATTACTCCAGATTCTTTTTGGTGTTGAAAAGAACAGGGGACCTGAGACCCATCTTGGATCTCAGCCATTTCAATCTTCATGTAGAGAAGTCCAAAGTCCACATGATCACATTACAGTCAATTCTCCCGCTATTAGGGAAGGATGTGTGAATGTGCTCCATCGACCTCAAGGATTCTTACTACCATATCAAGATGGACAGGGCATCCAGAAGTCATTTACGCTTCCGGCTGGGAGCCAGTCATTTTCAGTTTCGCACCCTGCCCTTTGGTCTCACCACAGCCCCCAGGTGTTCACTAAATGCATGGCAGTGGTAACGGCTCACTTGAGATGTCAGGGATTCCAAGTGTTTCCGTACCTGGACGACTAGCTCCTGTCTGCCACCACCAGGCATCTACTGTTACAGACCAGGGACGCCACCATTGCGCTGTGCACAATGTTGGGAATTACTCTGAATTGGGAAAAATCTTCCTTGTTGCCCTTGCAACGTGTCCCCTTTATCAGCACTGAATTAGACATGGTGGTCTTCCTACCAGAAGAGAGAATGCAAGTCTTAACAACAGCAAGTCTACGCCTTGCTACCATTGAAGAAGGTTAGGGCAAAAGTGGTCCTCAAGTTGTTAGGGACCATGGCTGCCTAGATTATGCTAGTTCCTCTAGCAAGGCTACACATGAGGCTTTTTCAGTGGTTGCTTTTCGCCCAATGGTCACTTCAGTATCTTCCACTCTCCCATCATATTCTGAATACAGACAAATGCAAGCAGGATCTGCGCTGGTGGCTTCAGACCAGCAATCTCAACGTGGGCAACCCCTTTGTTTTACCTTCCCCAGTTGCCACAGTGACCACAGATGCCTCCCAGATCGGGTGGGGGGGCATTATCTCGGCAGGACAGTCCAAGGCACATGGCAAAAGCACGAGACCCATTTGCATATCAGTGTCTTGGAGATGAGAACTGTGCTATTGACATTGCAAGCACTTCAGAGTTTTCTTCCTCTTGGGACGATTGCAATCCACTCAGACAACATGTTGGTGGTATGGTATCTAAACAAACAGGGAGGAACCAAGTCGTATCCCCTTTGCAGAGAGGCACTTCGAGCATGGCAGTGGGCAGTGTCTTCCCAAAGCTTTCTAGTGGCAACGCACATTCCGGGGAAGTCCAACATGATTGCCGACAGGCTGAGCAGAGCTATTCTGATGCCTCACGAGTGGTCCCTGAACAAACAAGTTGCGGAGCAGATTTTCCGCAGATGGGGTCAGCCTTACTGCGACCTATTTGCCAGCCCCCTCAATGCCAAGTGCAGCAGCTATTTCACCCTTATCCACCCAAAGGGGGAGGCACCCAGGGACGCTTTAGTTCACGATTGGCCCTCCGGTCTTCTCTATGCCTTTCCGCCAGTTCCCCTGATAACAAAGGTTATTCAGAAAGCAGGATCCTTGGGAAGCAAGATGATACTGATTGCACCACACTGGCCTCGTCAAATTTGGTTTCCTTTTCTCCAACCTTATCTAATGGATGATCGTGGATTCTGGACCCAGAGCCAGAACTGCTGACTCGTATGTCAGGTCAGCTCCATCCATCGATTCAGACCCTCAAGTTGACAGCTTGGCTGCTGCAGTTCCATCCCTAGTCAGGCTTCATGATTTTTCCCCTGAGGTGGTTCATATCCTGTCTTCTTCCCACAAGCCTTCTACTAGGAAGATTTATTCCAGCAAGCGGAAGAGATTTTCCATTTGGGCTCGTGAAAGGCAGATTTATCCTTATACAGCTCCTGTTTTATCAGTTTTAGAATTTCTCAACTGTTCAGCCAGGGATCAGCTGCAGTGACAATCAAAGTGCAGTTGGCAGCCATTTCTACCTTTCATGTTGCTAATGAACCCAATCTAATGGCGCACAGACTTTGTAGGGCTTTTCTCAAAGGGACTATGCTACTTCAACCTCCAGTCTTTGATCCTGTAATGCCATGGGACCTCAATTTTGTGTTACAGCAGCTTACCTCTTCTCCCTTTGAGCCCGCAGCTACTTGTGACATTAAATTTTTGTCTTGGAAGACCATCTTTTTGATAGCCATCACTTCAGCTAGGCGGGTCTCTGAGCTCCAAGCTTTATCAGTCCAGCCCCCTTACTTGGTGTTTCATAAGGACAGGGTTTCCCTTAGACCTAATCCTTCCTTTATACCAAAGGTCGCTTCGGTTTGTCAACCTCAACCAGTCCACTGAGCTGCCTGTGTTTTTTCCCGAATTCTCTAACAAGGCAGAATTTAAGTTTCATCAGTTAGATGTTCATAAACAATTGCATTTCTACTTACATAGAACTAAAGATATTAGGAAATCAGATCAACTCTTTGTCTCATTCTCAGACAACAGACTTTGGTCTCCAGTGTCTAAAGTAACTCTGTCCAGATGGATTTCTAGTTGCATTTCCTTCATTTATACTTCTAATGGCAAGGAATTACCCTTTAAAGTGAAGCCTCATTCTACAAGATTGGTGTCTACCTCTACTGCATTTCAGGCTAGGATACATATGGATGATATTTGTGCTGCAGCTACATGGGCATTGCCTCACACCTTTATTAGTCACTACAAATTGGATCGGATATCAAGAGGCAGATCTTCCTTTGGTTCCACAGTGCTCAGGAGTAATTTTCAATGAGCCACCCAAGGGTTTAGGTGCTTGGGACACTGTCCCAAGGGTAAGAATGTAGGCAAGATTGGACGACATAACATCAAGAAGTTATGTACTCACCATAATGTTCGATGTATGTAGTCCATCTCGCCTCACATTCTTACTAACCCACCCACCTACCCCCTCCTAGAGGACCTAGAGGTTTAGTCTCTGTTTTCAGCACTCCTTTTTGATTAGTTGGGTTGGTTCTTCCTCTCAGCGTGTTGGTGTGTGTGTATGTGAGCTTGCAGCAAATAAGATGTGGGGATAGGCGCGTTGCAGCATGGGATACCTCTTAGCCACGAGCCAATTGAAGACTTCGAGCTAGAGTATGGCCCGAAACCAAGGATAAGAATGTTAGACGAGATGGACTACATACACCGAACGTTGTGGTGAGTACATAACTTCTTGTTTTTTACCTGCCTGTATGGTGTGTTTGGCCAGTGCACTTCTTGTGTCTTCTATTCATGTATAGTACAAGTGCTCTCTGATTCTGTCTTTTAACAGCCGATTAGTTTTCCCTACATAAAACTTAGGGCATTGTGTGCACATATTTTTATATAGTTTGTATTGTGTTGCTATGACAATTAATTTGATAACTATTAGAACCTGTAGAAGGTTTTCACTTTAAATAGATGATTAATGTGGGTGATGTTATGACAGTCTGAGGAAGCATGGTGGATCCATGTGAAAGCACTTACTGACCTACTTCATTTTTTCTGTGTGTGTTGTTTGTCAGTATAAATTTTTTAGCTAGCTGAAGCCATGCTGCTGTATTCATGGATTTTTATTTGGATTTTTATGTTCTCAACTTTTGATGTGGTGCAGACTTCTTATCTTTGACCACACTTTGCAAAGCCCTTTTTTGAAGGCTACATTTTAAGACCATCCATTAAAGATCCAATAGGATCTTTACTTAGTGTTGTAGAAGTTGACAATTCCTCTCTTTGAACACACAGCTTCTATCAAATTAACATTTTTTTATAATGGAATATGTTTTTCTTGCAGTCATTACTTCAGCTGCTGAAATGCAGGGACTAATTTTGGAGCCACTTTCATTTTCATAAGGATGGACAGCTGTACACACCAACCCATCCAATGACTCAAGACTAAATCACATGATTCATCTCCAATTTTCTTCTAATTGTTCTAAAAAGATAAGCACCTTCAGTTAATTGATATCCATAGGCAGTTAAGATTCAAACAAAAATCTATCAGAAAATACTTTTAATTTTTTATTTCATGCTGTAATAAAAATCTGATGTCCAATGTCTTCAAGAATACATTGGCCAGATAGCCATGAGACTGCATTCTATTCTGCCATTCCAAATGCAGCAAACCACTTCCTATAACACCCAAGACCCATTACATAAGAACAGTTACTACCTCACAAGTCATTTTTCTGTGGTGTAACTGTGGATGATCTCTGCAGAGAAACTTAATTAGATCTTCCTTGAATACCTTCACAAGATACCTCTACAGAATGTTTATAGTGCAGGTGGGCCTTCATTTGGAGCCGCTGTGATTATAGGTGCATTCTCTTCAGGAGAAATTTTCCAGGAGGATGAACTTAGGACTCTGTCGTACTGTTAGCAAAGATGGACCACCGTATATCAGATTCCAGAAGTCATATACTTACCGTAATAGATCTGGATGAGCAGTCCCTGTCAACATAGGTTCAGGTAGGTACTAGGCTATTGGCCCTAGGGCCTATATAAGCCTAGCCAAAGGTACCCTGGCTTTCGCCACCCAAGAAAATTATTTTCCTGTGCCACTGTCGAGCAAAGCCACAGAAGTGATCCCCGGGGTGAATTTCCTATCTCCCATCCAGTCATCAAGATTTTTCTTGAACAGTGCTAATGAGGAGCTTTGTTTGATATAGATAGGTAGTTTGTTCCAGAGTATGGGAAGTCTCTGGGACAGGAATCTATACCTCCAGCATGTTCTATTTATTGTGGTGACGAGGTTTAGGTCCCTAGAGCGTGTAGCTCGTATGGATTGGTATTTCTTTAAGTGGCGCATGTCTAAAAGCTCTGGGTTTGACATAGCTTTGTGTGTTAGGCAGAGATTGCCTCTGAGTAGGTGATATGCAACGGAGTAAAGCTGCAGTTTTTTGAGACGGTTTACATAGGGCATCTCCTTGAGGCCGGTAATCCTCTTTGTGAGGTATTTCCGTGGCCTTTCCAGTTGTTGTAGATGTCTTGGGAGGTACATACCAAAAGGGGCATTGTACTCTGTAATGGGTCTAATGAGTGATGAGTAGAGGGGAACAATGACCTCTTTTTTTTCCTGGATGAGAAACCTTTTGTGATGAGGTGTGCCACATAGAAGGATTTCCTGACTACTGTGGAGATTATCAAAGGAGAGACTACTGTCCACCTGTGTCCCAAGGTCTCTTATCACACTTTCGGTGTTAAGTAGACTACCACCTATGTGGTAGTTCATGGGTACTGAGTTTTTACCAAAAGGAATGACAATGCATTTTTTGGCATTGAACTTGAGGCCATGGCTTTGACACCAGGCATCTGTCTCAGCAAGGCCCTTTTGTAGGATGTCCACATCTTTTGGAGTTTTGATTATGGTTCCTAGTTTGCAGTCATCTGCGAACTTTGTTAATAAAGACCTTCTGTGTTGGCCTGTACTTCAGAAAAGTAGATACCAAACAGGAGAGGACCCAGGACTGAACCCTGTGGTACTCCACTTGTCACTGGTCTGAAGCTGGATTTGGAGTCTGCTACTTTCACAGTGTGGGTTCTGTCACTGAGCCAGTTGGCAACCCATCTTGTGACGTAGGGATTTATACCTAGTTTAGTGAATTTATCTATAATTCCAGAGTGGGGGGTGGTGTCAAAAGCCTTCGCGAGATCTAGATAGGCTGTGTGAACCACCTTACCCTCATCTACGGCTTTGGTGACTGCTTCAAAGAAGTCTATCAGGTTTAAGAGGCATGATCTGCCTTTTACAAACCCGAACTTGGTGGGGTCCTGAGTTTGGAGATTACCAATGTCAATGTTTATAAGTTCCATGATGATACGCTCCATAGCCTTGCAGCTCGTTAGGCTAATGGGGTGGTAGTTTCCGGGGTCTGTGGTGGCTCCCCCTTTGTGGAGTGGGATAACTGTCGCTGTGCGCCATTCAATGGGCACATAACCTGAGGTGAGGCTTTGATTGAACATGGTACTTAGGTGGGGTCACAAACAATGTTCAGTGCCTCACCAAAGTTCAGTCAGATGAAGTGAAATCGAAAATCCAAAAGTCACAAAAGACTGAACACTGCTGGAGTCAAACACCTTCTGTTTATTTAAAACACCAAACACATAAAGGATGAGCGCTTTCGGGCCTCTGCCCTTCATCAGATAAAGCTTCTCACATAGTCCAAACAATTTAAAATACATGTTAACCAATGGAATTCAGTTAAAAATCAATGAAAAACCCGCCTATTTTGGTTTCATGGGAATGACTTCATTGAGCCCAGGACTCCTATGTGCCATAAGTTCAACAATCCATTTTGATTCAGCTAGTTCAGTCAGCTGTTTAATGTCACCCCCTCTTTTACTCAATCTCACATTCACTATCACTCTGAATTTAATACCAAGCCCATCCTTTACACTATGTGAGAAGCTTTATCTGATGAAGGGCAGAGCCCCGAAAGCACTCATCTTTTATGTGTTTGGTGTTTTAAATAAACAGAAGGTGTTTGACTCCAGCAGTGTTCAGTCTTTTGTGACTTTTGGTACTTAGGTGGGGTGCCAGTTCGTTCTGTAGTTCATTTAGAACACAGCCTGGGATGTCGTCAGGTCCCATGGATGCTGTGTTCTTGGCTTTGGATAGTGTGTTTTTTTACCTGTGCAGCCGTGATTACAGGAACTTTGCATTCTTCTGGTATAGATTCTTTTGCAACAGTTTATTCCTTCTGTTGTAGAGTTTGTTTATGGCAGGGGACCACCAGATTGGCTTCCTTTTTTTGGAGGATAGCATCTTGGTTCTGTTAGGGATTGCACGATCCATGCACTCATCTAAGTGCTTATAAAGTGCATTTGTGTAGGATTCAACAGTCATACCTCTATTGTCCATCAGCATGGGTGTCGTGAAGCTTGCCACTTCTGTCTTAAGAAGCGTGAAGTTGGCTTTGGAGAAATTTTTTACTGTGGTTTCCCTAATGGGGGGTGGGGGTGGGATGTGGATGTCTAGGGTGAATAGCTTATGGTCGGATCTGACCAACGAGGAATTGACCTCTGATGTGGAGCACCGGTTGCCCATGTTGGTAATAACCAGGTCTAGGATACTGCTGCCCCGGGTGGGAGTGTGGTTAAGTTGATCCATGGCATTGGAATTTATGAATTCCAGAAAACGTTGAGCACAAGAGTTGGGTACATGAGTAGTTTTCCCAGTTAATGCTAGGGTAGTTGAAATCGCCCATTATTAGAGTGTTAGGTTGTACCCTAATATTTTCCAGTGTATTAAGAAATGAGGAGTGGGAATCCTTGGGCATGGTGGGGGATCTGTAGCAAGCTACAATTTCGATTGCGGTCTTGCCTAGAGTTAGTTGCACTTGGATAATCTCAGATGCATTATGCTGAGCAACTAGCCTTTATGTGTGGATATCCTTAATGAATATGGACATGCCTCCGCCTTTAGTGTTTCGGTCCAGGTTAGGTGGCCAAAAGGTGTGGTATGAATTATAGCCTGGTAATGCAGGGGTACTCTCTGGAGCCTTGAACCAGGTCTCTGTCACTGCACAGATGTCAATGTTCTCCATTTTAAGAAGTGCCTCGAGAGAGTGCATTTTGAGGTTTAGACTTCTAGCACTGAGTAGCAATACCCTCAGATTCTTCTTGCCTGTACCTGTTAGGGTGGTGAATTTGTCATTTGAACTTTGCCTAAAAAAGGCACTATAGGGGTGGCTAGAGCCTTAGCCAGTATCCGGAATCCCAGGGGCGACAGGTGCAGGCCATCTCTGGCAAAGCATCGTGGCTTGTTGATCATGTCATCCCAGGCAGACAGATACTGGATCCCTTTAGAATGACACCAGAAGCTTAGCCAATTGTTTAAGTCAATCATTTTGTCCTTGTACTGTGGTATCATTCTGGGTGATGGCAGGATGCTACTCAGGGCTAGGGTCATACCTGCCTGGGCTGCAAGATGGGAGTGCTCCTCCATGTCCCTTTTCATGTAGTCCAAGGAGGTACGTCTCAGGTCATTCACACCAACATGGACGATGACAGAGTCATATTTGTACTTGTTGTGGAGTGACCTGAGTGCATGCGTTATGTGGCGGATCCTGGCACCCGACAGGGCAGCTGACAGTAACTTTCTCCTTGTTTAGCCTGGTGAGTGGAACATCAGTGTGCCTGACTATAGAGTCACCTATGACTAGAGTGTTGGGTACGTTGTTATGCCTTGTGGGCTGTGGTTGAGTGGCACACTGAGTTTGTGGGCTATGTGTCATTTGGGTTGTGTTGTGGGGTGGAGGTTGCTTGTGTTTCTGCTTTGGAGGTCCCTGTTGCTTGGGCAGGTTTTTACTGAGAGCCTCCATGAATGTAGGTGTGTTTTGTGTTTCTATGTGTGTGTTTTGGTGGTGTAGGTTTTGAGGGACTATGTGCTGAGTGTGGTGTGGTGCAAGTGTTTACCTTCTCCTCTTGACTGGCTAGTCCACTCTTGGGTGAAGAGAGCTTTGCTTCCAGTTTGGCTATATAAGTGCATCTCTCACAGGTTTTAGTGCTGGGTGGTAGGAGGAGAGGGTTTCCTCTGCCTCTTTTGAACTTGTTAAGGAGGCTAAGTGTAGTTTCTTGTTACTGTTGAGTGGAATATTTTAGATACTGAAGGAGGAGGAGTATTTATGCCTTAGCAAAATAGTCTGAGAAAGTTTATGTGCTAAGCTGTGCTAACACCTGCTATAGTTAGTCCTGTGTTGTTTTTTTTTTTTTTATTTTTATTTTTTTATATCTAGAACAGACCTGCTCATCCAGTTCTGTTGTTATTGTAAGTGCATAACTTTTGTTTAAAATGTGAGTACCTCATGCATCTGTACTTTCTTAATTGCCAGGACCCATTTTGTAATGGTGAAAGGTTTTAGTACTCAGTAGTTTCACTAAATTGTGAGGCATAGTTTTTAGGACAATTGGACCTCAAATACTTACAAGATTCAGCCATTGAGTCGCGGACAAGAACAAGTAAGTAAAGATTTTCCCTGGGAAAGTTCTGATTAACTGGTTTGTCTTTTTTCTTCTGTTGGGTTCCATACTTCACTCTCTTGTTTTGAGTTGGCAGTCACTCTTTAATGGAGCATTCAGTATTGAGGTTTATTCCTTTGGTCTCTGTTCTAAAGCTTCTCTGTATTTTCCCAGAATATGTTATGATCCACTTCCGCTAAACCATTTCGGCTTATATTGTTTCAATATGTTATTCTGTGGATCATTTCTGGTGAGTGAGCAAGTCGGTGCTTTCTTTTTTTGGGCTGGATAAAGTGCATTTGTTAGATTAAAATGTCCACTTTGCTGAATAAAAATTGCAGTAATGCTACTATTCATTCTGTGTGGTTGCCAATTCAGCTACTACAGTCACCATATGGTAAAGGTTTACGGCTAGATAATCCACTATAGGTAGATATCTCTTTTAATGAATGCTAACTGGAAAGGGTGTAACAGTCTTTATTATGCTTACTTTGAGAAGAATAACATGTATAGAGCACCTCCTGTACTATAAACCTTTTGCACAGGTGTTATACAGATTTCAAACACAGGTTTCCTACCATAACAGAGGGGTCTGTAATGTTAAGATTCGGTTAAAACTCTGATGTGTGACAGAAAGTCTAGAACAGAAAGGATTCCACAATGAAGAAGATAGCCAGTAATGCAGCTAGAATTTAGCTTGAGCAGAAACAGTGCATTTCCCTTTGATATGTAGACTGAAGTGTTATTTTTATATCACTAAAAGGTCTAAGCAGCCATGCTGCTTGATGCCCATTTCCATACTATGACATCTGCTGTTAAAATAAGCAGTGGGGATCACAGCCTAATGTTTCTCTGATGAGGTACAACCTTTTAACTGCACATCTTCTGTAAAGTAGTGTGCCTTTGTGTATAAATACACTGGGAGGTATGAGACAGACATGCCTGGTGCATTATGTCACCAGTGTATTTATGTGCAGAGTATTAGAACACAAGACATAAGGCATTGACAGTATGCTAACTTTTACATGTATTACCGTGTGGCTTGTAATACACAATGCGGTTATGGGCACTTTATGCTTACTTTGTATGTTTGAGCTAAGTGATGTGAGTCGCAATACCCCAAGAACTTATGCTTTACAACATTTGTGCCTTTGCATGCATCATATTGTGATGCAAATGGTGTAATTTTTATAACTTCCACTGTCCTCATTCCAGCTTTATGTAAAACATGTAGGCTGTGTCTTGTGAGGCATTTTTAGCATTCAGATGTGATACAGAGTTGCATATGTGTTTAGAAAGTGCAAATAAAATACTTAAAGGAGAGGTGAAGTTATCAGGAAGATAATGTTTGGAGAGTCTGGGTGTAGTTAGAGTTGGAATCTGTGTATAAAGCTTAGTATTCTGTGTTCAGGCACGATGTGTCAAGAATTAAACACTTAACTAATCCCTTCTTGCTGTTTTTGCAACTAATGCAGCTACACCTGAGGTATAGGGATTTAGGTTTTAGGTGCTGTGTTAACATTAGACATCTGCTGTGCTTCACAATTAATTATCTCTTCCATACAAAATCTGCATTGTTTGGTTTTACATGTATTTAAATATGTGAAGTAATAAGTTGTAAGGTTTATATAATATCCATTGTAATGTACAAGTGGTACCTCACAATTTGACCATTTCACAACTTGGCCTCAATTTTGGCCACCCAGGCGTCCTACAGTTCGATTGCCATCTCGCAATTCAACCCAGAAATGGAGGCTGAAAAGCAGTGGTGGGAGTAATGCGTTGAGTTGCATCTGTTGTACCGGGCAGAATTTAACGTCCGAGTTGTGTCTGTACTACCATGCTGCTGAATTTTACATCCACTAAGTCCTTCCTTGGAATTTAACATCTGACAAGTCCTTCCATAAGGTAGTGGGTTTCATGCAAGTTCTTAAGGGTGTGTGTGTGTGTGTGTGTGTGTGTGTGTGTGTGTGTGTGTGTGTGTGTGTGTGTGTGTGTGTGTGTGTAAAATGCCCCAGTTAGGTATAACCAGTGGTTAGCATTATTCAGGCTCAAACCCTGTACCTCAGGTACAAGACCCTGAATTCTCCATCCCTACCACCAGTTATTCAAGGAGTTGAGTGCATAGCTCTCAGCTGTACAGATTTTCACAGAATGCCTGGAATTTTTGGCCTGTTCCTCTTATATTTGTGGTTTTCTGGAAAATTAGTGAAAACTGCATTCACTAAAGACAGCCATTTGTTTCAGACTTCCTGTCTTTCAGGAAATGCATGGTAACACAAAACCTTTTATTCTAGAAACTTTCTAAGATTATACAAGCAATATTTAAAATGTGTTCCTGGATTTGGGCCTTTGTCGTCCCCCCCCCCCCCCCATAAATTTTGGCTTTTTTCCTGCCTGATGTCTTATGCTACAATATTTAGAGATATGGTTGAGTGTCAAGTGCATTTTACAAGGACCTGAAAGCTTCAGGGGAAGAGAAGTTTAGTGCTGCGTATGCCAATTCTGTTTACATTGTACAACTGTTTAGAAAATATCACTGTTGTGCTAAAGTATTTAAAAGCATTGTTAATAGCACAACAGGTAGAAAGTTCACAGTGTGAAGTTCACTCCTTGAAATATTTTATGCACCTAGTTCACTAAAAAAATCAAATTATAAAATATGTACTACAAAATAATAAAATAGGTATTCCACAAACCTGATGAAATATTTATTTGGTATGAAAATGATCTTTGTTAAAAGTGTTTCAGTTTATAAGTTACTAATATTTATTCTGATAGATGTCTAGTGGTAGATCTTTTTGTTAATTAGTCATTTTGTTAGTGAGTTTGTTTCTTAATTAATAAAGTTTAAATTAGTAGGTTAACCTTAATAAGCTGTTCTTATGTTATATATTTTACTTTGGCTCTAGCTTTTTAGTTTCAATTCTAAGGTAGCACAGTTTCAGTTTACACTAAGGGGAAGGGAGAGGTGGTTAAAGGAATCAGTTTAATGCTTTTATTTATCTTAACAGAACCACCTTCTGTAACCACTCCCTTGCTCCAAATAACCTGTTTATATATAAATAATAAATGTCTTTTTAGTGCCTTTCATTGTACTCAACTCCACACTGCAAAGTTTTTGCTTGGTTTGCTTTTGATCCAGTATAGGTTGCATACTGGGTTTTCTGAGACTTCAAGGGATACTACATTTTTTTTTTTTTTTTTTTTTTTTTTTGTAGCATAACAGGTATACTTGCTTTTGATGCTGAAGGCTGTGGATTCTACTCCTACAGTATGTAGCTGGATTGCTGATAACTGTATTGTGTTGTACTTTAAAGGGGGGGATGCTGCACTCCTGAGTATGTCCTCCTTTGGAGAAGATACCTAGTAACCATGAGCCTGTTATCATTTTGCCATACATTCTGTCTGGAATTTTTGGTTCATTTGGTGTGTTCCTCTTTAAATCACTGAGGACTGAATTCATTAAATAATGACAGCCTATGCTTATTTTTCTTGTTTAATCATCATCAAAAACATTTTTGGAAGTTCTGTATCAGGTTCAGTTATATGTTTCATTATCCAAACTACCCTATGTCCCAGTTAGTTAGAATAATCGACTCTCTACTGTATGTATGTAAAAGTAACGTGTTACTTTAGTTAGTAACTAGTAATATATTACTTTTTTAAGAAAAGTAATAGTAATATATTACTTTTACTTAAAAGTAACTAGTAACAATAACTTATTACTTTTATAAGTAACTAGCACAACAGTGCTGAAAAGTTGTTCATTGTTTCCTTTTGCGGTGTTTATGTAGTGCAGTTGTTTCTTTTACGTGTTGCGAAGACGTGAAAAAATGGGGCCAAAGAAGAGTGACACTGGCAGGAAAAATAAGTGGCTGAGCATTGAAAAGAAGAAAGAAATCACAGGTAAAACTGAGAGAGTAGATAAAATAGGACAAAGAGCAGAACAGTATGGCGTGCCTAGATCTGCCTTCCCAATATTTTGGAAAAATAGAGAGAGCATCATGGGTGCTAAGGTATCAAAAGGAGCAACAAAGGTTTTGACAAACACAAAATAAACAATTCATGAAGATATGGAGAAGCTTCTTGTTTGGATCCAGGAGAGGCAGATGAAAAGAGATCCAATAACTCAGACCATGATCTGTGAGAATGCTAAGCTCATCTTTGAAGACCTACAAAAAAAACTGCACTAAGTAGCTCACAGCAAATAGAGGAATTTAAAGGAAGTAAGGGGGTGGTTCCACAGATTTAAAAACAGAAGTGGCATCCACAGTGTTCTGAGACAAGGAGAGGCAGCTAGTGTTAACAAAGAAGGTGCACAAAAATCTGTCAAGGAATTTGAGGAATTGATAGAGACAGAAGGCTGTCTGCCAAAACAGATTTTTAATTGCGATGAAATGGGTCTTTTCTGGAAGAGATTGGCCAAGTAGGACTTGCATAACCCAAGAAAAGCTAGGATTCCAGGTAACAAGCCTCCATGAAAGATAGGCTCACACTCCTCCTGGCAGAAAATGGTAGTGGAGACTTCAAACTGAAATCTCTGCTGCTGTATCACTCAGAAAACCCAAGATGCTTTGGAAAAAATATTATAAAATCAAAACTACCTGTAATGTGGAAATCAAAAAACAGCGCCTGGGTAGACCAGTCAGTTTTCAAGGACTGGATTTTTGAGGAGTTTGCTTTAAGTATCAGGAAGTACCTGACAGAGAACAATTTGCCAGTGAAATCTCTTCTGGCTCTGAACAACATCTCTGCCCACCCACAAGAGTTAGAGGAAATTCTTCAGATAGACTATGATTTTATCAATGTTCAGTTCCCGCCTCCCAGCACAACTTCTTAAATTCAACCTATGGATCAACAAGCCATTGCCTGCTTCAAGAAGCTCTACACAAAAGCACTCTTCTCAAGGCTCTTCATGACCCATTCTTCAGATAAAACATTGAAGGTATTCTGGAAGACTGAGTTCAACATTCTTCATGCCATATCATTCATCAAAAGTCCCTGGGATGGAGTGTCACAGAAAGCCCTTCGTGCAGCCTGGAGTAAACTGGTTCCTTCCTTTTCCATGGACAAAATTGTGGCTGAAGCCATTGAAGTGCTGCAAGAAATCATTTCCACAGCCGAGCACCTGGACCTGGGGGAGGTGGATGAGGTGGATGTGGAGGAACTGCTACAAGACCCTGACAATGAGCTCACAATGGAGGAGCTTACAGCACTTTGCGATGAGCAGGTCAAAGAAAAAGAAAGGGAAATTTCTTCTGAAGATGAGAATGCCAGGGAAGAAGGACTATGCCAACAGTTTGCATTAAAGAACTTTTATGCAACTGGGAGAAGGTGTAGGCTACAGTCTTGGAGTGGCACTCCAACACAGGTGAAGACAACAGGATGACAGACTTGTTTATCAACAAAGTCATGCACCACTTTAAGACCATCCTCAAAAAGAGGGAGAGATAAGTCAACCCGGATAATTTTTTTCACCTACACCTGACAAAAAACAGAGGGACAGGATGAAGAAGACTCCCCTACCAGAAACTAAAGACTAATTAAACTCTGTAAATAGTGTAAATATGGTTTAAACAGTCCTCCATTCCTCCTCCACATCCTGTCCTCCATTTAAGAGATGTTCTGCACTTCAAATCATGGTAAGCCAGAAGAAGAAGATATTTTTTTTAGTGTATTTCAATTTTTTTTAATTTTTATTTTGTTTGGGCCAGGAACGAATCACACCATTTTCCTTACATTTGTATGGGAAATGGCATCTCACAATTCATCCGCCATTCTGGAATGGATTATGGTTGAATTGTGAGGTACCACCTGTACCTGTTTGAGCGTGTTTGTTATTGAAGTTCATCTATGTGAATTCTTATACATTCATCTTCCAGTTCAGTTGTGTCATCCTAGTTCAAAGAGCAGAAGTACCACTGCTTTTTGATTACATCATAAGTTTTAAGGATGGAGTATAACACTCTATAGTCACTAGACCTGTAAATGGAAGTCAGAGCAGTGCTGCTGAGTCTCCAAATTTGCATCACATGGCTTAGCTGCAGCCTGTCCCACTGGTATAGAGGGACATACCTCTTAAATGGTATGAGTTAAGCATAACGTTATGATTTTGGACCACAGCTTTAGCCTTGTTCCTCTTAGATTTATGATGTTCCTTGTAAGGTCAGCCCTGCTTGAATGAAGCCTATACAAGTATTCACTACCACTAATTATACAGGGGCTAATATGTAAAGAACTTGAATTGTGAGTAATAAGAAGGATGAACCCCTTACTGCGACCCAGACGACCTGTGTTGTTAGTAGTATAGGCATATGAAGTTTGGGGCTGGGAGGATGAGAGTGAGGGACCATTGCTGTCTCACTCATCCTTGATGGAGGGATATGGCTCTGACATGCTGCTTGGGTGACACCTGGAGGGAATGATAGGGGTGCATCTAAGAAGAGCAAGCCTGTTGTGCTGAACCTGTGATGCCCAGAGGTACAGTGCACTAAACCAGGGTAGACAGATGGGAGGCACACACGCTTCCCATAGTAGACTGCTACAATAGAGCTCAAGAAAGCTGCTGCAAGGATAAGGAAACACATAGGTTAGGAAGTTCGCATGACCTACTGACTAGACTTGGCCCCTACCACTTATCTGTCAACTCTATTTCAGGGCTGGGACTGTTGTGTCTGCCTCAGAAAATGAATATGTTATAGGTCTCTTACCCTGCTAGGAGATGGGCTTATCCTCATTCCTGATGGAGACCCTCAGGCGTGGAACTGATGGGACATAGGACTCCTGACCTGATTGGAGATGGGCCCTGCTGCTCTCATCCCAGCAGGGGGCTGATGAGACCAAGTACCCATCCCTCAAAACAAGGAGCAAATATATCTGCTGATTGAGAGTTGTGGAGCCATTCAGGGAGCCTGAGAGGTGAGGAAGTTAAAAAATGGCTTGGCTGCAAACAACATTGGTTTCAGCTGCTGTTTAAAGTTTTATTTAAATCCATATGCTAGCATGCAAGTCTTTGAGGGTTATCTGCGTAATTTCATTTTCCATTGCTAATTCTATTTTGTGTTTGACTACAAAGATAATCCAGTTAAGATTTATTGTTATGATCCTTTCCAGTACAACCCCCCCCCCAAGTGCTGTTATATGTCACATGTGACTTAGACTTGTGTAAATGTGAAAAGAAAACATTTTTGCAGTACATTAGATTATTCATACTTTGAGGTGTAGGCATCTCTAAATTAGTATATTTTGCAGAAATGTGGGGAGGCACCCCCCCCCCAAATACACACACACACCAGTGGTGCAGAAGCCCCACAGGTGAAAAAAAATTAAAATGTAACATCAGCTTTTGCAGTTTTACGTTGAACTCACTGTTGTGCATTCCTGTTTGTGGGACTTCAATTTTTATGCTTCACACCTTTGCCGGAGTCCCTATATCAAAAGAATGATGAGACGTTTACAGGATGAAACACAGTGCAGTCTTATGCTGTGATATTGTCTGTTTGCTGTGAGGCATATGCTATGCATTGTGTGTCTCATTCTTCTGTTTCACTTTGCATGTATCGGCTTCACCGATACGTGAGTTGGGATGAGTTATTTGATCAAGCTACTAAAGGTGACATTATGTACAGAAACTGTGGTATTGATGTTCTTCGTTCCCCATTGCTGCAGTCCTTACTATTGGGTAGTCCGCTATCCAGTCGGCCCGAATACCAGAGAGCTGGCGTCGAGAGTGGCGCGTCAGGGCGCATTAGACTGACGTCAGTACGTCAGGGTACTAATGCGCATGACCGACGTCATATCCTCAGTCTTTTTTGCCGCATGGTCCGATGCAGAAGCAGTTTTGCGAGTGCAGGTTGGCGTTCTGAAATATTTCCGCCGGAGTTTCAGACCGAATCAGAGTTGAACATTTTGGTGTTTTCTTGCCTCAGTATTTAACCGGATGTCAGAAAAAGTGAATAACTGTATTTCTTGTGGGAAACAGATACCTCATAGGGATTACCATACCTTGTGTATACCTTGTTTAGGGCCTGAGCACGACGTTGTTGGATGCCGCTCTTGTGCTAGGTTTAACAAACACACTATTAAGAGACGGTTAGACTGTGCTAGGTTAGTGTTTGGGAAGCGTTGCAGTTATAAAATGCCGTCGGATGCTCCGACGCCCGCCCAAGAAGCGCAAGGACAAAACAGCGAAGCCTAGGGTTGATGAACCGGCAGTCCCGGACATCGGTTCTTTAGAAGGCTCAGTGGAGCCTGAGGTTTTGCCAGGAGTTTCTTTGGAGTCTCAGGCAGAGACTTTACTGTTACAGGATGTGCCTTCTCAGGAGGTAGGCCAGGCTGAGGGGGCTTCTCAGGTAACTGTTCTTCCCTCTCTTCCCAAGGTAGTTAGAGCCTCTCCTTCTGTTGCCAAAACGTCTTTGAGAGGTAGGCCAAGTTTAGCTTCAGTGGGGGCTTCTCCTACCACTTCAGGTTCTGTGCCTAAGAAACATATGCTTAAAATGGCAGAAGATTTGATTACTATGATTAGAGGTTCTATGCCCCCTCCTGATGAGGCCTAGGGTGGAACCTGAGTTTGAGTGTTTGGAACAGTATTCAGAGGCTTCAGAGTCTTCTGCGGAAGATTTGCAGGAGTTTCCTCCTTATTCTGATTCTGATGTGGATGATTCCACTCCTACAGCTTCTCCTCCTGAGGATTTCTCATTTTCAGAGACTCTGCATTCCATGAGAGAACACTTTAAATGGGAAGGCCAAGATTACTCTGATTCCAGGAAAAGGCTTAGGGAATTCTTATTTTTACCCCAGCATAGGCCCTTAGCTATACCTCCTGTGTTGAATGTGGTGGAAGATGTTTTTGCAGAGGCTTCCCTGAACCCTGACTCTTTGCCACCTGCTCCTGTTAAACCTGATAGGTACTATAGGGTGCCCGAAGCTCATAAGTATTTGTTTAAGAGTCCTAGGGCGGACCCAGAAACTGTTTCTCAGGGGCCTAAAGGTGTTAAGGCCTCTGTGGTTAAAAATCCTGTTCCCACTGATAAAGAGGCAAGGGCTTTGGATAGGTGGGGAAAGAAAGTGTATACTTCTTCCACTCTAGCCATGAGAGCGTTGAATTGTCAGTTTCACATGCTAAAATATCAAAATTATCTCCTTTCACAATTGAAATCTAAGGTAGATGCTTTAGCGGAAGGTATTGAGTGTAAAGAGTTGCTAGATTTAGTTCATGTGTCTGAACAAGTAGGTAAGCATTCTTTGCAATGTGGTTTTGATGCTGTACAGGCCTCCTCGAGGGTGGCTGCCACTAGTTCTGTTCTTCGCAGGCATGCCTGGTTGAGGGATCAGAATTTAGCTGAGCATGTTAAAACAAGGATTTTGGATGCTCCTTTACAGTCTGATGTGTTGTTTGGTTCGCCTGTGGAAGCAGTTTTAAAGAAAATGGAAGACAAAGCTAAGTCTATGCAAACTGTTAAAGATTTTTTGCAGGTTCAGCCACCGAAGTTTAGTAGAAATTGGCCTGCTAAGGGTTGGACATATCCTGCTTATGATTCCCAGTCTAGGGGTAGGTCTAGACGTGGTAGGGGCAGAGCTCAAGGTTCTTTTAGGCCTAGAACAGGGAGTTCACCTGCTCAGATTTCTGGTGAGGGCAGGGGTCAGTCCTTTCGTAAACAGACCCAATGACCTGCCTTTTCAGCTGCCAGTAGATTCTCGTCTGGTAGCTCCTTTGGGAGGAAGACTGTGTCTTTTCAAAGAAAATTGGGATTTAATTACTCAAGACAGATGGGTGTTGGATATCATTCACCACGGTTACAGGTTTTATTTCCATACAATGCCTCCTTTCAAAGGCATGCCAGACGTTCCTCCTCCACAAAGAAAAGAGGCTCACAAGCAAATTTCTCAGTTACTCCAGATGGGGCCATTCAGCCAGTTCCTGTATCAGAAAGGGGCCTAGGATTTTATTCTCGCCTGTTCCTAGTACCAAAGAAGGGGAACACGTGGAGACCAATTTTGGATTTATCTCTCCTCAACACTTATCTGGACATTCCCAAGTTCAAGATGTTGACGTTACAACAGCTTTTACCTCTGCTGGGCAAAGATCACTGGATGGTAACTTTAGATCTCAAGGAAGCTTACCTTCATGTGCCTATAAGGCTAAGTTGCAGGAAGTATCTGCGGTTTCGAGCTGGAAATTCTCATTATCAGTTCTCTGCATTGCCCTTTGGCTTATCTATCATGCCCAGAGTATTCACAAAGGTTCTGGCTCCAGTGATAGCTTACTTCAGGCTGCAAGGAATTCAAATCTATCCTTACTTGGACGACTGCCTGATTCTGGCTCAAGAAAAGGAAGACCTTCTACAGCATCTGATATATGTTATAGCAGTGCTAAGATGCCTAGGGTATTCTGTGAACGAAATAAAGTCCAGTCTAGTACCCTCTCAAGACATGTGCTTTCTGGGTGTGAGACTGAATACAGCAGCCCAGATGGCCTTTTTAACCCCGGACAAACAAAAGAGTCTATCACTTTACTTCCATCAACTATCTCATCAGTCCGTGCTGACTGCAAGGACAGTCCTTCAAGCATTAGGGTTCATGGCATCTTGTATTCTGGTGCTTCCCAATGCCAAACTGCATATGAGGAAGCTACAATGGTATCTCAAAATGTATGGACACAGCACTGCCAGGATTTGGACACTGTCATTCAAATAATACCTTGCCTTCAAAAAGAATTTTTGTGGTGGGCTCAGGAATGTCACCTAAACAAGGGACTCTCTGTGACCCGGCCAGAGGCAAGTCAGATTTTAACGACAGATGCCTCGGACATTGCTTGGGGAGCTCATCTGAATGGAAAGTGGATACAAGACAAGTGGCCTGCCAGACTACAGCATCTACATATCAACATGAAGGAGATGTTAGCAGTCCAGTTTGCATTAATGGCTTTCAAGGAGTTACTTCTTCCAGGGCAGGTGTTGATTCTAACAGACAGCACAACTGTCATGTGGTACATCAACAAGCAAGGGGAACACATTCTTATCCTCTATGCAGGCAAGCAATGATTTTATGGGAGAAACTAACTCTTCAGGCAAGGTTTCTGCCGAGCACAGAACTCCTTAGCAGATGTGTTGAGCAGACAAATCATGGATCCCCACGAGTGGAAACTGGATCTTCATGTATTTCAGAAATTGACAGTGTCATGGGGAACTCCAGACATAGATCTGTTCGCTTCTCCACTAAACCACCAGCTGCCAAAGTTTTGCACAAAGGGGTTTCATCACACAGCTTGGAAAGTGGATGCTCTGTCTTTCAGTTGGAAAAACCTTCATGTGTATGCCTTTCCACCTCTGCCTCTCCTTCCAAAGGTACTATTAAAGGTCAGACAAGACAGGCCAAGGATGATTTTGATAGCTCCAGATTGGCCTCGGCAACACTGGTACCCACTACTACGGAGTCTGGTAAAGAAGCCTCCATGGCCTTTACCTCTGATTCCTCATCTGTTATCTCAGAAGGACGGTCATCTGCTCAATGTCAAGCTTCACTCTCTTCATCTAACAGCCTGGCATATTCTGTGTTGAAACACAGCAGGTCTCAACTTCCTCAACAAGTTTTAAATGTGATTATGGAAGCTAGAAGACCTAGTACAAGGAAAGTGTAAAATGGAAGAGATTTTTATTTTGGAGTACAGCAAAGAATTTGGAGATTTCTGAGCCTAATTTGAGTGTGGCTCTTCAATATCTTACTGAGTTATTGGACAAGGGTTTGTCCTTCTCTTCCATTAAGATTCATGCTGCAGCAATTTCAGCTCACTATGATTGTGACCCACCATTGTTTTCGCATCCTTTGTTCAAGCAGTTTCTTAGAGGGGCAAAGAATATAAGAAGCTCCTACTCCTGCTTGGGATCTCAATTTTGTGTTGGAAAAACTTACTTTTGAGCCTGCGGCTACTGCTGAATTGAAATACTTGTCATGGAAGACTGCTTTTCTGTTGGCTATTACTTCTGCAAGAAGGGTGTCTGAGTTGCAGGCCCTTATGGCAGTAGAGCCCTTTTGATTTTCCATAAGGATAGGGTATCATTAATCCTTCCTTTATGCCTAAGGTGGTTTCTAGTGTGGCTTTAAACCAAACTATTCATTTGCCTACTTTTATGCAGACCCCAAAATAAAGGGGAAAAGATTTTGCACACTTTAGATGTACACAGGCAATTGCGTTATTATTTAAGCAGGACTAAGGATTTTAGGCAGTCTCAGCAGTTGTTTGTTTCTTTTGCTTTGAGTTCGCAGGGCAAGCCTGTGTCAAAACAAACTATTTCTAGGTGGATTGGCTTTTGCATTGCATTTTGTTATTCCCATCATGGCAAGGAGATTCCAGCTGGGATTAGGCCTCATTCCACTAGGGCTACTGCCACTTCAACAGCATTTCTAAGGGTGGCAACTAAGGATATTTTGGAAGCAGCTACTTGGAGTTCAGTGCATACTTTCTCTAAGCATTATCACCTTCCTCTCTACTCTAAGTCTAGGGCTGGTTTTGCCACAGCTGTTTTGCAAGGCATGTTGTCAGCTCCTGCTTCTTTATGATTTGCCAGCCTCCCTTACCTCTGCTTTGGGATTCTACCCAATAGTAAGGACTGCAGCAATGGGGAACGAAGAACATAGTACAGTTTTGTACCTACCATAAATGTAGATGTTCTCCCTCCTTCCCTCTGTGTTTAGGGGTGGTTGTGTAGGTGAGATTACATGCTGATATTTTTGTATATATTCTTGTATATATTGTACATAATTTTGGTGCAGGTATTTTGGGCCTTGTCTTTTTAGGGTCTTCTGACATCTGGGGCAAGAAAAGACTGAGGATATGGTCATGCGATTAGTACCCTGACGCATTGGATCGCCAGCGCCCACGCGCCTGACCAGCCATATACTCTGGTATTCGGGCCGACTGGATAGCGGACTACCCAATAGTAAGGACTGCAGCAATGGGATCCTCGAACATCTACATTTATGGTAGGTACAAAACTGTACTTTTTGTTTTGTAGCACATCCTTCCAAAATCATAGTTTTTTTTTTTGTTTGCATAAACATTTGCCTCATTGGCAATAAAACTAAAAGTTGCATTGAGCTGAATTAATGCAGAACATCTGAGCAACAGTACATGAACTGTCTTGATTATGTCACCTTGTACTTTATATGAAAAATATTAAAAATTCTGCACCTCGAGCACAAGAACCAGTGGAAGGGTAGGAGAGGAACCTAATAGTATGAGAGTTGTCATAATATAACAGTAGTCATAATGACTGACTTAAAGCAACCAGAATGTGCCAAAACAGTGGGAAAAGAATCGGAATGATAGTAGGAAGCAAAGGAGATGGTACTAGTGGAAAATATTGGGAGATCTGAGCCACTGTGGTGGAAATCAAGGTGGTCTACATAGGAATAGTTTGCATAACTCTGAAAGCTGCATCTGCATTCAGACAAAACTGAAGTGGAAATGTTTCGGATAAAGGTAACAAGCGATGGTGCAAAGGCAGAACAAAATGTTTTGTGAAAAAAGTGCATGCAGTTGAAAGCTGCTACTAAATGGAATGATTTTTCAGATATTTTGAAGGAATAAATGAAATCTTACAAAGTAGTATCTGGACAAGAGAGTTTTTGAGCATGAAGGAGCTTAAAGTTAAACTGGAAAAGGAAATGTTGAATAACTTCAGAATGTTTTTCTTCATAGAAAAGGTAGTAGATGCAAGGAGGTTGTTACCTGGGGAAATGTAAATTATAACGTTGTTGGGGATTGTTTTAAACATTTGTGCATGGTACAGGTATAGGAGAACCCAAAGTAGTCTTAAGAAGGTAAAGCAGACTTAAAAGAAGTGTAATGTTTGTAGTAAACTGTGGAACAGGCAGATTGGATAGATCATAGAGTCCTTGTTTGTTGTATTTGTTTCTTTTTTTTTTTTCTTTTTCTGAATATTGTACAGGAACCTGTTTGCAGCTAGTGTACCAGCAGTGTAAAACAGGTGTAAAGTTACTGAAAAGGGTATCATGTGGTACTGCTCAGAGAGCAAGGAGGGGGATAATGAAATCCTGCTAAACTGTCTCTGTGCAACTTGAGGCAATAGCTAAAATAAATTGTGGGAGTAGGGGGTTCTTTAGTTAATGCAAAATCATTAAACACCATTGTTGCTGCACACACAACCTACTATTCAGCACAGATACACCAGGTGTGTTCAAACTGTGTACAATGTAGCAAATTTTACAGGTTAATTGTGCATCTAGGCCTATGTACTACTACTAGTTTTTTGAGAAATCCAGGTGCATTTTAGCAAATGTCAAAAAATACATTTTGCATGGTTTTTTTTGATTGCATTTCAAGTTTTGTTATACAGATCCCATTATATGCCCACGACAACTGTCTGCAAATCTTGAATATAGTTCATATGTAGTTTTTCCTTTTTAAATTATCTGCTAATCCATGCATCTCTGATTTTTTTATAGCAAAGTAGAAGATGCATTTTATGACAATAAACTTAGACTGAATGGAGAAAAGCTGTTGAAAAAAAGTAAACAGGTGAGTATTTGAGCATAGAAGGAATACAGTCATTACTTCTGATGGTTGGAATTATGGCCAAAGATTATTTGATTAAATTAAGTAAAAATTGTATCCAGTAGCTGATTGCAGAAATGATGTTCATGTGTATCCATTATGATGCATACTTGAAAAGATGCAGGAAAAATGTAGTTGAATGCAACCATCAAATGTATAGCAATCTTGTTCATGTCTGCATTTTGGCAAAGATTTTTTTTAAAACATAATTCTGCACAGCTTCATTACCATTTGTTGCATATGTGAAGAAAATTTTAGGCAAACTTTAAAAAAAAAGAAATGGCTCAAACAGCAGATAGTATGCTGTCATAGTGTTATTTATAATTTCAGTGTCATTCAGCTAGTTCAGTTGGACTACAAAATGATGTAGCAAACATTTTTAGTGTATAGCAGATGTGGTCTCTGGTGTCTTCTACCCACTAAGCTCATTTTCTATTGAATACCTTTGTGTCGCTCATGCCCTGGCCCAGCAATCAAGGAGCCTCAATCCTCACCACTAACACCAGAGAGGGCATCTCATATGAGAGGAAAGGATAACAAATACACACACAGTAAAGTGCAAGTTCCCTTAAGAGCACACAGAGATCACAGTCAGTCTGGGGCTGGTTGCTCCATTGCTCTCCAGGTCCCCAGTAAGACTCCCCACTGGCACAGCTATAGGGTCCAGATCTCAGCCTAGCTGGCAAGCTAACCTCCAGTACCCTCTCTGTCCAACCAATGTTTCGTGTCCCTACCCAAGTAGCTGGCACATACACACATTTTGAGATAAGTATTTATACAACTTCACAGACACTCCTGGGAAAGGCTGACAGATTCTTCAGCTGTGCCCATATACTCAGACTATACAGTAGTAATTCCTGCCACCAGCAGCTAATAATTATCAGCTACCCAAAGGCCCTTAAAAGAGTGTCCAGTTATATAACTGTGCAATATTATTATCCAATTGCTAAGTGTGACTAAACAGTCTTAAGGCTTATTAGAGTGGCTTTGTACAATAAACTCTCTAAATATGCAATGTACTCTAGAGCTTAACTTATCTCTACATAAACCAGTCACAGTTGGAAAGGGTTTAAAAATATTTAATAATAAATACTAAAAACGCAAGACAATACTACTACACCACAGTGCTATTCAATAGTTCAGAGATCACACAAACTTAAAATAATTCAGTAGTACAGTTCTGACATAACAGAAAAACACTTAGTCTAATCTTTATAATTCCTGGCTACTTCTAGGAGAAAACACAGTTCTAACATACTACTTACATAAAGAGAGCATAAGGCAGTGCCGAGTTGAATATCCAAGATCAAAATGCTTAATAATCTCTGGTTCTCACTGTTTAAATTGAAACTGCAGTTCTGCTAAACATTACATCATCTTTTACACCTTCCTGGTTCCCAGGCCACACAAACTGCATTTACATTCTTTTACACTTAGAGCAATAAAGGACATTCCACATGTAAATTCTGGTCATTAACTTTAGTCTTCAAACAATAGTCAGGAAGCCTTCATCTAGCCGGACTGGAGCAGACTTGTAAAACATCAAAGGCAGTGATGAAATAATTTTAATTTCAAAGGACCAACAAGAAATGCTTGACTTAGCTTTCTTTACAGCAGATGGCAATGTTGCCACATTGTTTTAAATTCAACATTTCACATTTACAAAAGATAAAATTATCTGCACAATTCTATCTGGCTAGGCTGGCAGTTTTCACCCATCTCGACCAGTCTTCACAACCTTATCTGCCCGTGTTTTCCAGTCTATCTTGTAACACTTCCTCACTCCGGTTATTTTGACTCCTGATGCCATCAAGGCCATTGGGACAACCCATTATCAGCATTTGTGTCCCAGTCTGTCAGTATCCTTTACCTTGATGGGTGTGATGTCAGCCTTACCTTTGGCATTAATGTATCGGACCACGGCTCCTTCAGGGACAGTTTTCAGCTGATGTTGGAAGTCTGTCTGCAGAGGCCTTCTTCAGTACCATCCATTCTATTCATCAACATCATCAGTCTTCCAGTGGTTGATGTCAAGGCCACTAACCTCAGCCAGGCTGTTTATGGTTGTCTCAACCTCAAGGGTCAGTACTGATACATTGGCCTTAAGGTAGGGGTCAACCATCTTGACTTTGATCTCTGGTCCAGGGTCATCTAGCATTAATTCCTTTGGGTCATTTGTCCGTGCCAGGTTTGAGGATGTTGCTGTTCCCAACCCAGACAATGCAGGCTTCCCTTTTTGAGTCACCCCTAGCAGTGATTCAAGCTGTGGCCCATGCTACCATTTTACACCCCCTTCAGGCCAGGACAGAGAAACCAGGGTCTCAACAAGATTCAGTGAGTGTGTCCTTATCTCAGTCTTCCATCACCTTAGCTCCCCCTGAGGTCTTCAGGTAAAACAAAATGCAAGAGGAAGTAATTAGCCTGTCCTGATGAGTCCCCACACTCCAGACTTGGATGATGACCAGGAATCCAACTCTTTCACCCTTCTGCTTGATGATCCCAAGAGTGGGAAGCTATTGGAGTTCATGTGGGCAAAATCTAAATGGGTCCAAGGTGCTTTCTGTCTAGGTCCCTAGTCTTCTATGTTGTCCTCTTGGGTGGTTCCACTGGCCAATGAAATGATTCATCTGGTCAGTTTAAGTAAGTGGAATAACTATGACTTGATGGCATCTACCCCTGAGATGGCCAGATAAAATCTTATGTCTTCCCAAGGACTGTCTTAGCCAATCACAGAACCATCTGGTAGACTCAGTGTCTGGTTTGGCTGTTTTTAAGAAGGTCCTTGAACCTCTAGCCAAAGCTGTCCATCCCCTAATAAAGAGTTGCATGAGATGGCCAAACAAGGGATGCACATGATTTCATCCTCCATTTTTTTCCATGAGTATAATGAGCTATGTGGCATAGATGTTGAGGCTCCTCAGGGAGTTAACTGATGGAGCTACTCACACTGTGGAAGGATTGCCAAACCAATTTGAAAACCAAATTGCAGTTCCAGCTGTTAAACCTTGGGAAAGTGTGTAACCAAACCATGCACCTTGCATGTAGCACTGTGGATGGTTTGGCTAGGATGGCTGCCACACGATTGGCTGCCTGTCAAAATGACTGACTAGCTCCACCTAGCTGAATGTGCTGGAAACACTGAGCCCAATTTCACATGCATCTCATTTGACAGGACCCTACTACCTGGACCTGTAATAAAAACAAATTTATTACAGCAGGAGAGTGGGGGCAATATTCTTTCTGGGGTTGGGGATTAAATTCCAGGTTCTTCATTGCCAGTAGTTTTGGAGTAAGCAGAGCTAGCATCACCTTTGGTTTTGGTGCACTCTGCAAAATGTCTTTCATAGGTTTATAGGTAGGTACTAGGCTATCGGCCCTAGGGCCTATACAAGCCCAGCCAAAAAGGTACCTTGGCTTTTGCCACCCAAGAAAATTATTTTCCTGTGCCACTGTTGAGCAGAGCCACAGAAGTGATCCCCGGGGTGAATTTCCTATTTCCCATCCAATCATCAAAAATTTTCTTGAAGACTGCTAATGACGAGCTTTGTTTGATATAGATAGGTAGTTTTTTTCCAGAGTGTGGGAAGTCTCTGGGACAGGAATCTATCTCTCCGGCATGTTCTGTTTATTGTGGTGACAAGGTTTAGGTCCCTAGAGCGTGTAGTTCGGAGGGATTGGGATTTCTTTAAGTGAAGCATGTCCAACAGCTCTGGGTTTGACATAGTTTTGTAAGTTAGGCAGAGATCACCTCTGAGTAGGTGATATGCGACTGAGTAAAGTTGGAGTTTTTTGAGACGGTCTGCGTAGGGCATCTGTTTGAGGCCAATAATCCTCTTTGTGAGGTATTTCTGCGGTCTTTCCAGTTGTTGTAGATGTCTTGTAAGGTACATACCAAAAAGGGCGTTGTACTCTATAATGGGTCTAATGAGTGATGAGTAGAGGGGAACAATGACCTCTTTTTTTCTGGATGAGAAACCTTTTGTGATGAGGTGTGCCACGTAGAAGGATTTCCTGACTACTGTGGTGATGTGGTTATCAAAGGAGAGACTACTGTGGCGAGTTTTAAGTATACTACTGCCTATGTTGTAGTTCATGGGTACAGAGTTTTTACCAAAGGGGATGACAATGCACTTTTTGGCATTGAGCTTGAGGCCATGGCTTTGACACCAGGCATCTGTCTCAGTGAGGCCCTTTAGTAAGATGTGCACATCGTTAGGATTTTTGATTATGGCTCCTAGTTTGCAGTCATCTGCAAACTTCGTTAGCCAAAGACCTTCTGTGTTAGCCTTTACTTCAGAAAAGTAGATACCAAACAGGAGAGGACCCAGGACTGAACCCTGTGGTACTCCACTTGTCACTGGTCTGAAGTTGGATTTGGAGTCTGCTACTTTCACAGTGTGGATTCTGTCAGTGAGTCAGTTGGCAACCCATCTTGTGACATAGGGATTTATACCTAGTTTACTGAGTTTATCTATAATTCCAGAGTGGGGGATGGTGTCGAAAGCCTTGGCAAGATCTAGATAGGCTGTGTGAACCACCTTACCCTCGTCTACAGCTTTGGTGACTCCTTCAAACAAGTCTATCAGGTTTAGGAGACATGATCTGCCTTTTACAAACCCAAACTGGGTGAGGTCCAGAGTTTGGAGACTACCAATGTCTTTGTTTATAAGTTCCATGATGATACATTCCATGGCCTTGCAGTCCAGGCTCATCAGGCTAATGAGGCGGTACTTTCCAGGGTCCGTGGTGGCTCCCCACTTGTGGAGTGAGATAACCGTCGCTGTGTGCCATTCAGCGGGCACAAAGCCTGAGGTGAGGCTTTGATTGAACATGGTACTTAGGTGGGGTGCCAGTTTGTTGTGTAGAATGCAGCCTGGGATGTTGTCTGGTCCCATGGATGCTGTGTTCTTGGCTTTGGAGAGTGTGGTTTTACCTGTGCAGCCCTGATTACAGGAACTTTGCATTCTTCCGGTATAGAGATGGGCCCTTTAGGGGGTGAGAGAGGGGTAAAGTTAGCATTGAACCTATCTGCCAGGATGTTGGCAATATCAGTTGGGTCTGTATATTTAGTGCCATTGTGCTGTAACTTAGAGCAGATCTGAGTGTTGCTGTTGAGATTCTTGACATAGCTATAGAATGCTTTATGGCTGCCTTTAGAATCAGTGGCGATTTTGTTTTTGTAACTAGCTTTGGAGGATTTTATCAGGGATTGCAGCTTTTTACTGAGGCTGACCAGGGAGCTCTTCCACTCATGGGATTTTACTCTCTTTTGCAACAGTTTCTTCCTTCTGTTGTACAGTTTATTTATGGCAGGGGACCACCAGATTGGCTTCCTTTTTTTGGAGGATAGCATCTTGGTTCTGTTTGGGATAGCACGATCCATGCACTTGTGTAAGTGCTTATAGAGTGCAATTGTGTAGGAATAAGTAGTCGTAACTGTATTGTCCATCTGCATGGGTGTCACGAAGTTCGCCACTTCTGTCTTAAGAAGCATGAAGTTGTCTTTGGAGAAATTTTTTACCATGGTTTCCTTAATGGGGTGTGGGGGCAGGATGTGGATATCTAGGGTGATTAGCTTATGGTCGGATCGGACCAATGAGGCGTTGACTTCAGGTGTGGAACACCGGTCACTCATGTTGGTAATGACTAGATCTAAGATATTGTTGCCCCTGGTGGGGGTGTGGATGAGTTGATCTAGGGCATTGGAGTTTATGAATTCCAGGAAGTGTTGTGCGAAGGAGTTGGTACATGAGTAGTTTTCCCAGTTAATGGTGGGGTAGTTGAAATCGCCCATTATTAGGGTGTTTGGTTGAACCCTAATATTTTCCAGTACATCAAGAAAAGAGGAGTGGAAATCCTGGGGCATGGTGGGGGATCTGTAGCAAGCTACAATTTGGATTGCAGTTTTACCCAGAGTTAGTTGCACTTGGATAACCTCGGATGCATTATGCTGAGCAACTAGCCTGGAGGTGTGGATATCCTTAATGAATATGGACACACCTCTGTCTTTGGTGTTCCTGTCCATGTTACATGGCCGAAAAGTGTGGTATGAGTTATAGCCTGGTAGTGCAGGGGTGCTCTCTGGAGCCTTGAACCAGGTCTCAGTCACTGAACAGATATCAATAGTTCTCCATTTTAAGGAGTGCCTCGCGTGAGTGCATTTTGAGATTTATACTTCTAGCATTGAGTAGCATCACCCTCAGTTTTTGCTTGCCTGTTCCTGTTACGGTGGTGAATTTGTCATTTGAACCTTGCCTAAAAAAGGCACTATAGGGGTGGCAAGAACCTTAGCCAGTATCCAGAATCCCAGGCGTGACAGGTGCTGGCCATCTCTGGCAAAGCATCATGGTCTGTCGACCTTGTCATCCCAGGCAAACGGATACTGGATCCCTTTAGAATGATTCCAGAAGCTTAGCCAATTGTTGAAGTCAATCATTTTGTCCTTGTACTGTGGTGTCATTCTGGGTGATGGCAGAATGCTACTCACGGCTAGGGTCATATCTGCCTGGGCTACAAGATCGGAGAGCTCTTCTATGTCTCTTTTCATGTAGTCCAGGGAGATACGTCTCAGGTCGTTCACACCAGCATGGACAATGACAGAGTCATATTTATAGGTTCATAGGTTGGTACTGGGCTATCTGCCCGAAGGCATATATTAGCCCAGCCACTTTGTGCGGTATTCACCGCCCCTTTAGTAGTTCCCTAGACCCTTGTACTAGCAGCTAGTACCCTTGGCCCCTATCTAGTAGTGCTGTTGGTGTGATCCCCGGTGTGAACTTTATCTATCCACTCATCAAGGTTCCTCTTGAAGAGTGATAGTGAGGGGCTCTGTCTTATGTAGATCGGGACCCTGTTCCATAGTAAGGGAAGTCTCTGCGAAGGGAATCTGTCTCTCCAGCATGTTCTATTAATTGTTGTGTTGAGGTTTATATCCCTAGAGCGTGTAGCTCGAGTCGATTTGGTTTTGCTAAGATGGAGCATGTTCAACAATTCTGGGATGGACATGGCTCTGTACGTTAGACAGAGATCACCTCTGAGAAAGCGGTATGCAACAGAGAGCAGTCTTAGCTTTTTCAATCGTGCTGCATAGGGCAACTGTTTGAGGCCAGTAATCCTCTTGGTTAGGTACCTCTGTGGTCTCTCCAGCTGCTGGAGATGTCTAGCCAGGTACATTCCAATTGGTGCATTGTACTCAATAATGGGTCTGATGAGGGAAGAGTAGAAGGGGCACCATTACATCCTTAGATCTTGATGTGAACCCTTTTGTGATCAGATGGGTCACATAGGATTTTCTAACCACTTTGACAACATGGTTATCAAAGGAAAGCTGACTATCTACTTGGGTCCCTAGATCCCTTATTTCTTCTTCAGATTTCAGGGGATTACCTCCTATGTTATAGTTTGTGGGTACTCTGTTTTTTCCAAAGGGGATTACTATGCATTTTTTGCATTTAGCTTTAGACCATGGCTTTGACACCATGCATCAGTCTTATTTAGGCCCTTCTGGAGGATCTCCATGTCAGCCGGAGACTCTATTATAGCACCCAATTTGCAGTCGTCCGCAAACTTAGTCAGCCACAGCCCTTCCATGCTTGCCTGTACTTCTGAGAAGTATATGCCAAACAGGAGGGGCCCCAGGACAGAGCCCTGAGGCACACCACTCGTTACTGGTCTGGATTCGGACATGGATCCAGCTACTCTTACTTTATGGGATCTGTCTGAGAGCCAGTTTGCGATCCATCTTGTGACGTAAGGGTTTATGCCCAGGCTGGTGAGCTTATCAATAATACCTGAATGGGGAATGGTGTCAGATGCTTTAGCAAGGTCAAGGTAAGCAGTGTGTACCTCCTTTCCCTTATCTATAGCCTGAGTAACTGTCTCAAAGAAATCCACCAGGTACAGGAGGCATGATCTGCCCTTGACGAAGCCGAACTGTGTGGAGTCCAGCGACTGGAGGTTCCCAATCTCTCCATTTATGAGTTCCATAATGATTCGCTCCATAGCCTTACAGATCAGACTGGTCAGGCTTATTGGTCGGTAGTTCCCAGGGTCAGTTGTGGCCCCACCCTTGTGTAGCAGGACCACCGTTGCCGTGCACCATTCTATGGGCACATATCCTGTGGAGAGGCTGAGACTGAACAGGGTATTAAGATGCGGGGTTAATTCCTTTTGGAGCTCACGTATGACACAGCCTGGGACACCATCTGGTCCCATGGAGGCAATGTTTTTAGCTTTAGATAGAGCCTTGTTAACCAACATATCAGTAATAATTGGACTTGCACAATCCCCTGGAATGGTAATAGGCCCTGTAGGTGGTGAGGGGAGGGGGAGAAATTTGCACTGAACCTGTCAGCCAAGATGTTGGCAATGTCAGAAGGGTCAGTGTATTTTGTTCCATTTTGTACTAGCTCAGAACAGACCTGAGCATTGCCATTAAGGTTTTTGACGTAGCCATAGATGGCCTTATGGTTATCCTTGGCATCCTTGGCTACTTTCTTTTCAAAATTAGCTTTAGTTGACTTGATGAGGGCCCTCAATTTCTTACTAATGCTGATCAGGGATGATTTTTCTACTTGAGATTTGGCCTTTTTTTGTATAAGTCTCCTCCTTTTATTGTAAAGTTTGCTTATGGCCGAGGTCCACCAGACTGGTTTCTTCTTGCTTGAGGAAGGAGTCTTGGTTTTATTTGGGATAGCACGGTCCATGCAATCCTGAAGATGCATATAGAGTGCCTTGGTGTAGGATTCCTCATCCTGGATATCATTATCCTTCTGCAAGGGAATAGTGAAGCTTTCCACTTCGTATGCAAGTAGTTTGAAGTTTTCTTTGGAAAGGTTTTTGACTGTGGTTTCTTTGACTGGGGGAGGTGGAGGGGTGAGGATGGTCCAGGGTTATCAGTTTGTGGTCGGATCTGACCAAGGAAGGAGTGATAACGGGTGCGGTACAATGGGCGCCCATATTTGTGATGATTAAATCCAGTATGTTGTCCCCTCTAGTGGGGGGAACATACTAGTTGTTCAAGGGCATTTGAATTTATAAATTCTATGAATCGCTGAGCATAGGAGTTGGAACATTGGTAGTTCGTCCAGTCTGTACCAGGGTAGTTGAAATCACCCAAGATTATGGTGTTGGGTAGGACCTTTATATTTTCCAGTGTCTCAAGGAATGCAGAGTGAGCATCTTGGGACATGGTGGGCAATTTGTACTTGTTGTGGAGTGACCTGAGTGCGTGGGTTATGTGGCGGATCCTGGCACCCAACAGGCAGCTGACAGTAACCTACGCCTTGTTTAGCCTGGTGAGTGGAACATCACTGTGCCTGACTATAGTGTCACCTATGACTAGTGTGTTGGGTACGTTGTTTTGCCTTATTAGCTGTGGTTGAGTGGCATACTGAGTCTGTGGGCTATGTGTCATTTGGTACTGGCAGGTGGGAAAAAGAAAGTGGTAACTCAAAGAACAACTGATATTCCAGAGGGTAATGTTTTCAGTAGAATATCTAGTGATACCATGTTCCTTCAGAAGGACAGTAATCTTCTCCTGAGACCTTCCCCAAGTACTACTCTGTGAAGGCATTTGGAGGTTATCTGTCCTTCTGTTTTCATGGTAGGCTGTCACATGCAGCAGATTGATCTGGGATATAGTACCTAGAGGCTGTTCCATTCTTTTCAGTCCCTGTCCACTCTTTAACTGCAGTCTCTCCCTTTCTCAGGCATTCCACCCTGTCAGAAAACTGTGGTCAAGAAACAGGCCCAGAGCCTGCTGCTAAAAAGAGCCATCCAAGAGTTCCTACTGACCAGAAAGGACTAGGCTTTTAGTCAGAGTTCCTTTTTGTACCAAATAAGACAGTGGACCCAAGGCCATGCTTTATCTTATGTACAGTTTCTTTTTATAATTTTCCACAAATAATGCTTCTGATATATAGGTTCGTAGGTTATACCAGACTAACAAACAGTGGGGCCTTTATAAGCCTAGCCAAGCATCCCAGCTGTATCGCACAAGTTTTTGTGCCTTAGACGTAATTTTAAGGGGTATATGTAAGCTAAGGCAAGGTTTACAGGCTGCCTCTTTTAAAACATTCAGTTACATACAGATGTTAAGTAATTCTGGTTCTTATTTAATGCTTTCAAACACATTTTTGTGTATTTGTCATTTGAAAATAAACAAGATTTGACCTTTAAATGTAATCCTTCATCCTACCTGATCCCATTCATTTCTAGCTATAATACTTTATCTTCTGTACTGCTTGTTTCAGAAATATTTTCTAAGTCAAGAGTACAAGCTTTCCAAATACATGTAAAGAAATGGGTGTAACTATAGGGACTGAATAATCTTTGTGAGATATACATTGTGTGTGTGTCTATATTTATATGTATGTAAAATATGTACAATATGTCACGTGTAAGTTTTTCTTTGTATTCCCTGAACAAGAAGTTGTCTTTCAAAAACCTTAACTAGAATGAAATAATTATTTCAGTGAGATCAGACTGAAATTCCAGTATCTCAGCAAAAACATTGACTTACTACAGCTGGATTTTCCTGAGCCTGTAGCTGTCTGCATGTCTTATCAGCATTAAAGGTTTTCTTGACAACTTTGAGAGTTAACCCCCTGCACCTAAAACATCTAACACATTATGTAAGATTCCCCAGAACCACAAATGTGTATTTTCTAATCCCAAATCAGATCCTGCAGTTATGTCTTTGGTAAACTTTTCTACTGCCAAATATCTTCTGAATGCTAATTCCATTCCTTCTGACAAAGTAAAGATTTTGATAGATTTGGGAAGAAAGTGTATTCCTCTGCTACTTAACTTTTAGAATCCTGAATTGCAAAACTCGCATGTCTAAATTTCTGCAGGCTTCTTTTGAAAATCTGAGAAAGTTAACTGTTAGTATTCCTTATACAGAGATTAAAGTGTCTCTGAATTCTTTAATAGCCTGTGTTACTCATGTAGCAAAACACTTCTTAAAGAGGTCTAATGACTCTGCTGATGCAATGTCCATTATTGCTGGCTCAGTAATGAGATTTGCTTGGCGTCATTCACAAAGCTTGCCAGAGGATGCCAAAGCTGATGAAAGAGGGAAATTAATTCATGTGTTTACAAAGATATCTGATGATGTCCTTTTCATTCTTCCTCACCTATGGGTCTTGGATCCAACCTTCAGATCCATCTCAGCTGCATTTTCAAGACTTTGGATTCCAGTCTCGAGCTCCTCCCTCTTCGTGTAATGTACCACACCTTCCCTAACTCCTTAGATCTCGTTTTCTGCCAATGTGGTAAGATGGAAGATTCCTGGGTCTCGATCTGTAAGGAATCATTCATTTTTTCCTCTCTTGTCAAGGGTTATTTCTTGTCGGTTGTTCTTTCCTCCCTCATTGGCCCTTGTACCTTATGTATGTTGCTATCTTGTTTGAATTGTGTTCACATTTTTTCCTGGTAAGCTTTCTGCCTGCTGGTTACCCTTTCAAGGTCTGCAGTCTCAGGGCTGGTGTTTTCTCGGTTAAAGATTCTTTCTTGCCGATGTTTTTTCGGTTACAAATTCTTTCTTGCCAATGTTTCTTCCTTCTGTTCACATTTCTCTTTATTTGAATGTGAATTTGAAGAAGGTTGTCAGGATGGCTCATTGTACATATGGAAAAAGAATTCCGATGCTGTGTTTTGTTATTTACCTCCTTTTATGTTACTTCAGTGATGCTGTACTGTTTTTTTCTGCCGCTCACTTGGAGGTCCTTTCGTCCTGTTTTTGACCAGGACCACGGCTTGCTGCTGTGCCTGGGGTGGCCATCTGGTTGGGTGCTGCTGTTCATTGCCGCTTGCCTTCTGCAGCTCTAACTGAAACCCCTTAGAGACGACGTTCGAATCTTGATTGTTCCCTAAGCACATGTAAAGATAGATGTGTCATGCCCAGCAGCTGCTGACACACCTCTTAACTGTGCAGATTTTTGCTTGTATTTTTTATATGTTTTTCCTTTTAAATTTTGTTTTTTTTCTGGCAATTTAGTGACAAACCTTTAAAGACTGAAGTCAGAGGGTGGTAAACATTTGAGTTGCAGACTTCATACCTTTGGAAAGTTCGTGCTAGTGCAAAATCTGTTCTGTTAACTTCCTAAATTTTGAGAGGACCAGTGGTTTTCTGGCAATTTAGTGCCAGTGCAGTTAGAGGGTGATAACGAGTATTTGAGTCGCAAACTTCATACTCTTCTGAAATTCCGTGCCAGTGGGAAACCAGATTGCTTGTTTCTTTAAAAAAATTAAAAGAAGAAATTAAAATAATTAAAAGAAGAAGAAGAAGAGAAGGAGATTGCTTCCTCTGGGTGTTTTGGACTGTTGTTTCTGCATTTTGTTTATTAGCAACCTTGCATTTAAAAAAAAATGTAGCTTAAGTCATTTAGTCATTAGGAGTTTGGACTCGCTCTCTTCTGCCCGGTCTTCTTGGTATCAGTTCTTTTAGGGGCATACAAGGCTTTCGGATCCCCCCTCCAGATTCAAAGTCCCTAACACTGTGTTCACCATCAGATCTGACAGGCTCACTCTGTGAAGTTCTTCAACTGATTTATGTCCTTCATCAGATCCTTGGTCTCCAAATCTGACTGGAGCTTTTCTTGGGAGGCATAAACTTTGGCCAGCCTCCTCAGATCAAAGAGATTAAGCAAACAATCTGATGTCCCCCTCAGATTCAGTCTGTTTAAATACTTCTCTTTTTCTCAGATCCTGCCCTAGAATCCGAGAGATAGCACATTTCAAAAAAAAAAAAAAAAAGCGAGAGATGAAATATTATCGGATCTGGTGTCTTTGGATTGGGAGCTGTCGGATGGATAGTTCTCGCTTTGGATGCTATGTCTGGGATCCTACATGTAGCAAGCTGCCCAGAGAAAGCTGAGCTATTCTCAGATCTGATGACTTTGGATCTGAAGCTGTTGTGCAGGCTTGGCCTTCTTCGGATCCGATGTTTCTTTTTCTACAAAAAGTGTGTGTGTGTGTATATTTATATATATATATATATATATATATATATATATATATATATATATATATATATTATATATATATATATATATATTTATATATATATATATATATATATATTTATATA
Source organism: Protopterus annectens (assembly GCF_019279795.1). NCBI lineage: Eukaryota > Metazoa > Chordata > Ceratodontiformes > Protopteridae > Protopterus > Protopterus annectens. The sequence goes on along the minus strand of NC_056725.1, from coordinate 1,179,924,338 downwards.
TATATATATATATATATACACACACACACACACACACACACACACACACATATGTATATATGGGTCTACTTCATTTGCCCTAACTTCCGATTGACCGACACCCATTTGCCCGACACTTCATTTGACCGACAAGTATTATTGGCAAGTAAGTGAGATATGCCTCCTTCCCCACTGTAGTGCGACCCTGGAGTTAGAATATATAGTTGTGGGGTGGGGGGGCACAGCCCCCCCCAATGGGGGGTGTGGGGGGCAAAGCCCCCCATTAATTTCATATTATATTGTTTAGTTTTGCTTTAATATTGCTTAGTAAAACAAAAGTAAGTGGAGGGCTGTGCCCCCCACACACCCCAACTATATATTCTAACTCCAGGGTCACACTACAGTGGGGAAGGGGGCATATCCCATTTACTTGCCAATAATACTTGTCGGTCAAATGGGGTCGGGCAAATGGGTGTCGGTTAATCGAAAGTTAGGGCAAATGAAGTAGATCCATATACATATATAAATATATATATATATATATATATATACATATACATATATATATCTATATATATCTATATATATATATATATATATATATATATATATATATATATATATATATATATATATATATATATATATATATATATATATATATGTATATATATATATATATATATATATATATATATATATATATATATATATATATATATATATATATATATACATATACATATATATATATATATATATATATATATATATATATATATATATATATATGTGTGTGTGTGTGTATTTATATTTTTGTATTTTTCTGGCTCATAACAATGTTCTAAGTCTGTCCTTTGTCCCCATCACTTGTGGTTTTGTCGAGATTTCTTGAACTGAGAGATTGAGAGGTCTGGCTCCCCTTGTTTCCTTTTCTGACCCAGGATGCAGGCTTGCCTTGGAGGCTCACAGTTTTCCCTTCTTTGTGATGACCCAGGGACACAAGGCCGTTAGTTTGGGTTGGTTCCCAGTCTTCCTGGATCCTTCGTGTCCACTCAGAAACCTTTACAGTGGAGCCCATTTTTCCCTCCCTAGTGCTAGGATTCTGTATCAAACCCTGCTGTCAACTCTTAAGAATCTACGGCTTTTCTTAAAAAAACAGAGAAGAGAGATCTGTCTCCCTACTCCATCCCTTTCTCTCTCTCTCTCTCTCTGTCTTGTTTTCAGTGGCCACGACTTGCTTTGGATTGAAACTGATCGTTCCCTTGTCCCCCTTTGAGGTGCGGCAGTCCCATTGAACACTATTGGAACAAACTGGGTCACTGTATGGATTTGATGATCAATTTCCCTTGTCTTTTCCCCCAGTGGATTCCAAGCAAGGAACAATTTTGGATTGCTCCACTTTACTTGGCACTCTCCCATGCCAGTGTGGGTCTATATTAGATGATTGAAACCATATGATCAAATTTTTGAAAGTTCGAATGTTTTAATGGAGATCTCCGTACAGCGTGGAATGGAAAGATTTCCCTTTCCTGCACTGTTTTGCGATCTCGGAGTTGGTATATTTAAATAGTGGAGGGTGTTGGGGATGTTACCTGCTTAAAACGTTTAGGTAGGTTATTTGTGTAGTTTATTTTTTTTTATTAGATGTTCAAACTTTTAAATGTTCAGTCATATGGTGTCAACCGTATGACAGTCGAACTTTTAAACGTTCGATTATCTAATGTAGACCCTGCCTATGTTATTTACTGCCCACTGTAGGTCAAAAGAATGTAGTACATATGTCTCCAGGATATACAGTACCACATTAAAATAAACAAATATTCTGGACTCATCTGCATTTTTCCACTAAGAATCAGCCACCATTTATTCAGAACACCCTACTTCGCTTTCTCCACAGTCACTAGGGTTTTTACCTAATGCTGGATAGTCATGGCAGTTGACATGACACCAAAGTACTTAAGTGGTTTCCCATTTTGACTGGTTGACTTCTGTCTGCCCCAAATAAACATGAACCTCTACAAGCCAGGGTTTACTAATTTGTACATCCGTAAACCCATGGGCTTAAAAAAAAAATCTGGCCAAATTAAACTGATTCTTTGGATACTTGACTCAGATACTTTTCACACTGAGAAACTGGTGTAAAATTTACTATTTTTTGTACGTCTCGGTCTGAATTAAGGTCTGTTTCCTTTATTCTATTTTAACTAGAATTTTATGTAGCAATCCGTTAATAGCATTTGAAGCTACAATTGTCTGTTCTTCAACAAACTCTGTCTTGTTCCCCAAAACATACATCCTAATTTACAAACTCTGTATCTCTTGATGAATCCAGTTAAAGAACAATTTTTCAGCCAAACTGCCCTCTTTTCCTGCAGTAGCCATAAACACTTTCCAACTATAGTGGGAGGATATATTAAATGAAGGATAAACCAACTATGTGGTTCCCAGTTAGAGAATAAAATCACTTGTCATTGTCTCACTCATGTCATTGAGTGGAAAACACCGAAGGAGACCTAGGTCTTTCCAGTAAAGGGAAGGTACCCTAGAGGGCAGTGGATCTACTGACATGAGTACCAAGTCCTTGGCAAAGTTTTTTTTATGCTGATGGTCCAGCAACAGTTGGATCTGAATTGGATAGTGTCTGGTCTCATAAGAATGAATCAGGTAATTTTGACCAGTTGTGAGGACAAGATTAACTCTTTGTTAAAACTCTTCTTTAAAAAAAAAATCTGAACTCCAAAAGAAGAGAATGGCTTTGGCCTGTTGTATACCTGTCCCCTTTGTCCACTGATTCCAAAGTTTTTCTGCACAGAGCCAGCAGGCTGAGGGCCTGCAGTATCCCCCCTTTCTGGCATTGTCAGGTATAGTCTCCTCTCTCTCTTTATCCCTCCATTTGCACCGTAAATATCCCCCAAGGATTCTAGAGTCCTATCTGAATCTCCTGTCTCATCTGGTGGTGATCAAATATCTCATTTTCTAAACTCTAGCTAACAGCACTGTTTCTCTAATACCCGTGTTAGTATGATGGTCCAGCCTCAATTCCCCTTGGTCATGACATTATTTTGTTAAAAAAAATGCTGTTAACAAGCCTATAGAAACAATTGCAGAACATTGTCCATATGGGTTGCCAATCTAAACACTGGCCCTTTCTCGCCTACATTTTCTACTCTCCTTCCTCTTTCCAACCCTTTTAAAGAGAAGACAAATTGATTCACTATTAAACTTCAGTTAGCAACTATATCGGCTTTCAGTCGGGTTAACAGATTTTTTTTGCCTTGACGACTTCTAGATTGTTAAGCTTCCTAAAGGAATATTGCTGTCTACATCTCCTATGAAAGATTCTTCTTCTCCCTTGAATCTCAATGTTATTCTTCAGGGATTAACACAGAATCCATTGAACCATAGTGCAATTCTGATATGAAACTTCTTTATTGGAAAACATTCTCTTTGGAAGCTATTACATCGACAAAACAGATTTCAGAGCTTCAGGCCTTGTTTACCAAGCCACTTTACATTATTTTCCATAGAGGTAAGGTGTGCTTATGAACCAACCCCTATCTAATGTCATAAATAACCACACAGGGAACACTAGTCTTCCCACCCTTTATCATTCCCAATTTTTCTAATCTCAGCTAACAAGTGTTTTCAACTTTGTGATGTTCATATACAATTATGTTTCACACCCGAGACCAAACGGTAAAGAAAGTCTGGTCAGCCATTTATATATTTTGCCCTATTAATCTCTTAGGTTAAACCGTCTCCAAATAAACTTGGTCATATAGATTGACTGTTTCTTCACTGAATTATTTCCATTATGATTAGAATTTTCCCATCTTCCTAGATCCCGTTTTACCATATATGTGGCTTCCGTATCTATCCTTTCTGCCAGAGCAGAGCTTTTATTCATATTATCTGTACATCTGTACTACAGCAACTTAGTCATAGACTTGTACCTTTGTGGTGCACTGCAAGTCGGACATTGCCTCCAGAAACCGTTTCCTTTGGTTTGACAGTGCTACAATGTATCTTTCTTTGAGGACCCCCCAAGAGTATTTTGCTGGAGATTCTGACCCATAGTTGAGGAAGAATGAAAAGGACATCATCAGATAAAGAAGTTATATGCTCACCATAACGTTCACCTGTGTTGTCTGTTTTCATCCCTTCCCCTCCCAGCCATGCCCAGCCTTGTTATAGAAGGATCTTGGATAATGCTTGTTTTTTTTTTGCTCCTGGTTTAAACAAATTTTCGGTTTATCTGCCCTGTCTTTATAAGTCTATAGGCAGTAGGCAGCACACTCGATCTGAGGAGTTAGGGAAGGTGTACGTTATACGAAGAGGAAGGAGCCCAAGACTGGGATCCAAATTCTTGGAAATGCAGCTGAGATGGATTCAAAGGTTGGATCTGAAACCCATAGGTGATGAAGAATGAAAATAAGCAGCACACATGGAACATTATGGTGAGTACATAACTTCTTTTCTTCAATCATCATCCCCTACGTTTATATGACTTTTCCTATAAGTGCATGAGCCTCTTATAGAAAATAAAACAAACCGTCTCAACAAGGTGCAGGCAAACAATTTCAAGAAAAAACAATGGCAGGGAGGCTCAAAGAAGGGAGAGACTCCCAAAAACCAAGAACAATCCAAAACATCAGACTCGACTATATGCTTCTTTACATCCATTGTATCTTTCTCAAAGTCATCTACAGCATCAGATCACTTCAGGGAAATTGGTTTTAACAATTATTCAGACAGGATATATCTGGCAGAGGAAGTTCCTTCCTCCTTTTAAGGAGATTTCTTCTCCTTTAGGAAGCCAAACTTCCCTGTTTCCTTTAGTTGTGGATTATATGTTGTCTCGGGGGGGGGGGGGTCTTCTAACCTGTTCCCATAAAACAAGCAGGGAAAGTATACAGTTGTGTAAGTTCTGTTTACTTGTAAGAGTAGATGTTCATAGAAGACACTGCCATACTGACATAGGGGGTAGAAGTGCCCTGCTACTCTCCCCTAGCAGTCTACCAAAGCTCAGAGCTCCTCCCCTGCCTGTTTGTGTAATGGGCCAATCGCCTGAGAGTTCAGGGACTGCCTTTTAGACATAAAACAGGATCATTTCAGTTTTCTAGTATCCAGAAGGAAGAGGGGATGAAAATGCAACCTTGCGAAAATCTACTGCTCCAAAACAAAAAAGGTCACAGAGTATAATAACTCAATGGCAAACTGTGTACATCCATAAAGAGGTATGGTGGGTGGGTACTGCCAGTAGGATACTGTGCTTGAACATCTAATGATGATCATCATATTAATCACTGCTGAAGTAGCCTTAGCTGTATGGGTTATGTCCTGACAAGGATATAACAGACAAAACAGCTTCCAAAGCTTCAGGGCTCCTTCCATGTGCCAAACCATCAGCCAGCTAAAGCTGACCTGCTTAGAAAGACAGGTTTGGGCACAAAGCCCTTCAGAGCTTTCCTGTCACCAAACAGTACCCTTCTCTTAGGCTTTCAAGGATTGGCATTCAGCTTGTGTTCTTCCTTTGCTGGGCAGAGATCCATTTTAATTAATGTTTTTCTTTCGTAACACTTTCTTGCTCAGGAAAGTTATTTTAAAGCTTAGGAATTTGTATTCTAATGGACTGTCACAACACTGTATTGTACTTTAAAGGAGAGTGTTCTTTTTTTCTTGCCAGTTTAAAAGTTATTTAAAGAACTTAAACATTTTTTTCTTTGGAGAAATTGTGATGTTCTTCGTCTCACATTGCTGCAGTCATAACCTGTGGGTAGTCCGCTGTCCTCGGTCGGCCCGAATACCAAAGAGCTAGGCTGGCGTCGGTCATTGTCGCCTAGAGCTGACGTCAGTACGTAGTAGTACTTAAGCGCATGACCGACGCCATATCCTCAGTCTTTCTTGCCGCGTGGTCCGAAGCAGAAGCAGCGTTTGCAAGTTCCGTTCGGCGTTCTGAAATTTTCATTTATCGAGTTTCAGACCGAAGACCAAGTTGGGCTAAGTACCCCGTTGGGGAAATTTTTGTCTTTTCTTGCCTCAGTTATCCGGATGTCAGAAAAAGTTAATAATTGTATTTCTTGTGGGAAACAGATACCTCATAGGGATTATCATTCTTTCTGTATTCCTTGCTTGGGGCCTGAGCACGACGTGGTCGGGTGTCGCTTTTGTGCTAGATTTAATAAGCGCACCATTAAACGGAGATTAGACTGTGCCAGGCTTGTTTTTGGTAAACGGTGTAACTATAACATGCCGTCGGATCCTCCGACGCCCGCTACCGCTAAAAAGCGTAAGGATAAATCTTTAAGGTCTAAACCGGATGAGTCGTCCGTTGCGGACGCCGGTTCTACGGAGCCTCTGGTTGAACCTGTGGATCCTGCCGAGGGTTCGGCTGAATCCCAGGGGGAGCCTTTACTTTTACAGGAGTTGGCCTCTCAGGAGTTAGGCCAGGCTGAGGGTGCTTCTCAGGTGTCTGTAGTTCCAGCTTTACAAAAGGTTATTAGGCCTTCTACTTCAGTGGCTAAAGGCCATGCTAAGGCCAAACCTTGTCTTGTTGGCCCTGGTCATAGTTCTAGCTCTCCAGCCCCTGTTCCTAAAAAGCATATGTTGAAAATGGCAGAGGACTTGATTACTTTGATCACGGGTTCTATGCCCCCCCCCAGAGAAGAGGCCTAGGGTGGAGGCAGATTTAGAGGGAATGGATCATTCCTCTGACTACTCTAAATCCTCAGCTGAAGAAATTCAGGATTTCCTTCCTATTCAGATTCGGATGCAGAGGACTCCTGTCCGCCTGCTTCTCCTCCAGAGGATTTTTCTTTTTCTGAGACTTTACATTCCATGAGGGAACATTTCAAGTGGGAAGGTCAAGATTTTTCAGATTCTCGAAAAGGCTTAGGGAATTTTGTTTCTGCCACAACATAGGCCCTTGGCTATTCCTCCTGTCTTAGATGTTGTTCAGGATGTTTTTCTGAATCTTCCCTTAATCCTGATTCTTTGCCTCCGCCCCTGTTAAGCCAGACAGGTATTACAGAGTTCCAGAAGCACATAAGTATTTGTACAAGAGTCCTAGAGCTGATCCGAAACTATTATTCAAGGTCCGAAGGGTGTTAGGGCTTCTGTGGCTAAGAATCCAGTTCCTTTGGATAAAGATTCTAGAGCGTTAGATAGGTGGGGGAAAAAGTGTACACCTCCTCTACGTTAGCTATGAGGGCTTTGAATTGCCAATTTCATATGCTGAAGTATCAGAATTTTTTGTTAGGCCAATTGAAATCTAAGGTGGATGCTTTATCTGAGGGTATAGAGTGTAAGGAGCTACAGGAGTTGGTTCATGCATCAGATCAAGTTGGCAAACATTCTTTGCAGTGTGGTTTTGATGCTCTTCAGGCTTCATCCAGGGTGGCTGCTACAGGTTCAGTTATTCGTAGACATGCCTGGCTTAAGGATCAAAATTTGTCAGAGCATGTTAAGGCTCGGATTTTGGATGCTCCTCTCCAATCTGAAGTACTTTTTGGCCCTCCTGTGGAATCAAAGATGGAAGATAAGGCTAAGTCTATGCAGACGGTCAAGGATTTTATGCAGGTGCAGCCCCCTAAGTTTAGTAGGAATTGGCCTGCTAGAGGATGGTCTTATCCTTCTTCGGATTATCAGTCTAAGGGTAGGTCTAGACGTGGTAGAGGCAGGGCTCACGCTCAGGGTTCTTTCAGACCTAGGACTTGGAGCTCTCCTGCACAGTCTTCTGGTGAGGGTAGGGGTCAGCCCTTTCGTAAGCAGACCCAATGACCTGTATCTTCCGCTGCCAGACCCTTCTTTACTGGCAGCTCCTCTAGGAGGAAAGTTGGGACTTTTCAAACAAAACTGGAATTTGGTCACCCAGGACCAATGGGTGTTGGATATAATAAATCAAGGTTACAAGTTTTATTTTCACACTTTTCCTCCTTTCAAAGGCATGCCGGATGTGCCTCCTTAGCAAAGGCTGGAGGCTCAGGAGCAAATTTCTCTGCTTTTGCAGATGGAGGCAATTCAGGTGGTCCCTCCGTCAGAAGTAGGCCTAGGATTTTATTCCCGTCTATTCCTAGTGCCAAAGAAAGGAAACACTTGGAGGCCAATTCTGGATTTGTCCATTCTCAATACCTACCTAGACATTCCAAAGTTCAAGATGTTAACATTACAACAACTTCTGCCTATGCTAGGCAAAGATCACTGGATGGTAACCCTGGATCTCAAAGAGGCCTATCTTCACATCCCTATCAGGCCCAGTTGCAGGAGATTCCTGAGATTTCGGGCTGGTACTTAGCATTATCAGTTCTCTGCATTGCCCTTTGGTTTATCTACTGCGCCCAGGGTATTCACAAAAGTTCTGGCTCCTGTGATTGCTTTCTTCAGACAGAGAGGAATACAAATTTACCCTTATCTGGATGATTGCCTGATTCTTGCTCAAAACAAAGACATATTACTACAACATCTCCAGTATGTAATGGCAGTTTTAAGGTGCCTAGGGTATTCTGTGAACGAAATAAAGTCCAGTCTAGTACCCTCTCAGGACATGTGCTTTCTGGGTGTGAGACTGAATACAGCTTCTCAGATGGCATTTCTGACCCCGGACAAACAAAGAACTCTTCATCTTTACTTCCAGCAGTTATCAGTAATGTCCAGGCTGACTGCAAGGACAGTTCTTCAAGCCTTGGGGTTCATGGCATCTTGCATTCTAGTACTTCCCAATGCCAAACTGCATATGAGGAAGCTACAATGGTATCTCAAAAGTGTGTGGACTCAACACTGCCACGGTTTGGACACTGTAATTCAGATTATACCTTGCATCCAGAAGGAATTCTTGTGGTGGGCTCAGGAATGTCACCTAAACAAGGGCTCTCTGTGACCCGACCAGAGGCGAGTCAGATCCTAACGACGGATGCCTCGGACTTGGCTTGGGGAGCACACTTCAATGGGAAATGGATACAAGACATGTGGCCTCCCAAACTACTACATTTGCATATCAACATGAAGGAGATGTTAGCAGTTCAATTTGCTTTGATGGCCTTCAAGGACATGCTTCAGCCGGGACAGGTGTTGATTCAAACAGACAACACAACAGTCATGTGGTACATCAACAAGCAGGGGGGAACCCATTCCTACCCTCTTTGCAGGCAAGCAATGATTTTGTGGGAGACTGCTCTGAGTTTTCGAATCAATCTTTAAGCATGGTTTCTGCCGGGAGCTCAGAACTCCCTAGCAGATATATTGAGCAGGCAAATTGTGGATCCCCACGAGTGGAAACTGGATCCTCAGGTTTTCAAACAATTGACTGTGGCTTGGGGAACTCCAGACATAGATCTGTTCGCTTCTCTACTGAATTTTCAACTTCCAAAATTTTGCACAAAGATGTTCCACCCAGATGCTTGGAAAGTGGATGCTCTATCTTTCAGTTGGAACAACCTTCACGTATGCTTTTCCTCCTCTGCCTCTTCTCCCCAAGGTACTCTTGAAAGTCAGGCAGGACAAGCCTTGCATGATTCTAATAGCACCAGATTGGCCACGTCAGCATTGGTATCCTCTGCTGAGGAGTTTAATCCAGGAGCCTCCTTGGCTTCTGCCACAGGTTCCTCATTTGTTGTCCCAGTCAAACAATCATTTTCTCAATGTTCAGGTGCAGTCCCTCCATCTGACAGCCTGGCGTATTCTGTGATGGAGCCGGTGGGGTCTCGGCTTCCTCAACAGGTTTTGAAGGTCATTTTGGAAGCCAGGCGGCCTAGCACTAGAAAAGTTTATGCTGATAAATGGAAGAGATTTTTTCTTTGGAGCACTGCAAAGGGTTTTGATGTTTCAGTGCCTAATTTGAGTTTTGCACTACAGTATCTTACTGAATTACTGGACAAGGGTTTGTCATTCTCTTCTGTGAAGGTTCATGCTGCAGCCATTTCTGCTCACTATGATTGTGACCCTCCTTTATTTTCTCATCCTTTGTTCAAACAATTTCTTAGAGGGGCAAAGAATACAAGACCCCCACATAGAGCTCCTACTCCTTCCTGGGATCTCAATTTTGTTTTGGAGAAACTTACTTTACCTCCTTTTGAACCTGCAGCTACGTCTGAACTGAAGTTTTTGTCTTGGAAGACTGCTTTTTTGTTGGCCATTACTTCTGCTAGGAGGGTATCTGAATTGCAGGCACTCATGGCAGTTGAACCCTTTTTGATATTTCATAAGGATAGAGTTTCTTTGTGAACTAACCCTACTTTTATGCCTAAAGTGGTTTCTAATGTGGCCTTGAACCAGTCTATTCATTTGCCTACTTTTTATGCTGATCCCCAAAATAAAGGGGAAAAAGTCTTGCATTCTTTGGATATCCACAGGCAGTTACGTTACTATTTGAGCAGAACTAAGGAGTTCAGACAGACTCAACAGTTATTTGTTTCTTTTGCTTTGAGTTTACAAGGGAAAGCTGTTTCAAAGCAGACTATTTCAAAGTGGATTGGTATTGTATTGCTTTTTGTTATTCTCATCATGGGAAGGATGTTCCTGCTGGGATCAGACCTCATTCTGCTAGGGCTACTGCCACTTCTACTGCTTTTCTAAGGGGTGTAGCTACTAAGGATATTTTGGAGGCAGCTACTTGGAGTTCAGTACACACTTTTACTAAGCATTATCATCTCCCTCTTTATTCCAAGTCCAGGGCTGGGTTTGCAACTGCAGTTTTACAGGGCATGTTAGCAGCTCCTAATGCTTTGTAGTTTGCCAGCCTCCCTTTCCCTTTGCTTTGGGATTCTACCCACAGGTTATGACTGCAGCAATGTGAGACGAAGAACATAGTACAGTTTTGTACCTACCATAAATGTAGATGTTCGAGGATCCACATTGCTGCAGTCCAATTATCCCTCCCTCCTTCCCCTCTATAGTTGTGGTTGCTGGGTTTCTTTTTGGGATACTCTTTATTTCCACACTGGTGGTTGTTGGGCTTTTACTACTTTAGTTCTGGCCTTCATTTTTAGGCCTTCTGACATCTGGGGCAAGAAAGACTGAGGATATGGCGTCGGTCATGCGCTTAAGTACTACTACGTACTGACGTCAGCTCTAGGCGACAATGACCGACGCCAGCCTAGCTCTTTGGTATTCGGGCCGACCGAGGACAGTGGACTACCCACAGGTTATGACTGTAGCAATGTGGATCCTCGAACATCTACATTTATGGTAGGTACAAAACTGTACTTTTCTTTTAACTTTTGGGTCTGGTTAAGTGTTATAAAGTGCTTTTACAGCATTTTTCTGTAAAAAGTGTTTTTTAAAAACTTTAAATTTTTACTTACTTTTGCTGCTTGTTTTCCCCAGGAAAGAGGCACAATTTTTGTCTTGACCATGGAAAAAACGGTTGGTTCCAGCGACAAAATGTAAACATTAAGCAAACAGTTTTTGCTACCACAACAAGCTAGCACTTTGCCTAATCTGCAGGTTGGTGACTCTGCTGTGGCTACTAGTTGTACCTCAGACAGCTCATCTTTTATTCCGGATCCGTCTGGTGTAGTGGCAGCATCCAGTATTGACCTGGGGTTGTCCACCTCCTCTGTGACTGTTGGGTGTCCTGTCGGTGGACAGGGGAGAGCCACTCTTATTCACCCTGGGAGAGGGAACAGGGAAGCTGTATTATTTTAAGTGTTTTGCTACTTGTAATTTTAGTCATATATCTTGCTACTTGTGAAATGTGTTCAAGTTTTTATGTTGGTAAGTCTACTAGACAGTTAAAAGATAGGATAATTGAACATAAGTCAGAGATTAGAAGGAATGTTTTAACCAATGCTTTAGCTAAACACATTAGTGACATTGGCCCTATACATAGTTTTAATTTTGGGGTGATAGGTTTGGTTAACAGGAATGTAAGGGGGTGGTGATCTAAATAACAGGCTTGAACTTGAGTACGAATGTTTTTTTATGACTACAGGCTGGCCACCCACCAGGTATTAATCCAACTGTAACCATTAAACCTGTCCTTAAGCAAAAACAATTATGCTTGAAATTATATTGATTAAGTGGATTGTATAATTGTTTTTATGTTGTTATAGGCTGTGCTGTTTAGGGAATAAGTATTTAATGATTGTGTAACTGAGTGATCTTAACTTGCACTGATGAAGGGTTGCTTGTGAACCTGAAAGCTTTGCTGTTTGCGTATTATTAAATTTACTGCTACACAGTACGTTGTTGAACTCGCTTTTTTTCTTCACAGTTTTTATTTGTATGAAGTTCTACTTTATTGTGGCTCGTATTCTTCTCTGAAGGCTTCCCTGTTTTGCCAGAATGTTATGCTAATCCCTGGGAATTTGTTTCTGCCATTAATAACATTGTTGGCCTCATTTTCCCTACAGAAATAAAGAAAACTAAACATATACCCACTCCTCCTCCTCCTCCTCAATTTTCTGTGGGCAGGAGTAATTTACATGGTCTGGATCTGGGTTGAATTCAGGCTGTTGATCTTTTTTATAAACCACTTTCTGGTAAAAGAAAGAGGGATACCTCTTTTCCTGAAGAGATTCAAAATTCTGAATCTGGACAAGAAGATAAAGGGAGAGATATGGGGTTTTCTCCCCAGGTTTCTGATTCAGACTAGGAGGAAAGCACAGTTTATAATTCTCTCGGGGGGGGGGGTTCAGCTTTGGAGGATGTGTGTGCTACTGCCTTCAGTTTTCCTGATAGTCAGACAGCTGCCCCTAAAAGACAGATAGGATGCATAAGGTTCCTCAGTCTTAAGTTTTTATTCATTCTTCCCAAATCGACCCAACAGCTATAGCTATAGTTGATTCCACTACTGCTAAACATTTTGTTAATTCCAATTCCACTCTTTCTGAAAGATGAGAAGGTTATTGATACGTATGGGGAACATGTATACTTCTGCAACTTTGATTTTCAGAATTTTGAATTGTAATGCTTGTGTGTTGAAATTTATTCTAATTGTGAAAGTATGAGGAATGTTTTGTCTGCAGTTTCTTATGAGAAAAAAAATTGCTTTAAACAATTCAGTTTATTCTATTGTACAAGTTACTACACATTGTTTACAGTGTGTTTATGATTCAATTGTTACTACTTCCAGGGGTATGGCCACTGGTACTATTTTGAGGATGTTTGCCTGTCTGAGTTCTCAGAATCTCTCACATGATGATAAAAATGAGATTCTAAATGTTTTCATTGGCTAGAGATTAAAAAGTGTGATGAAACGGGTAAGTTGACAGAGGGAAAATCTCTAATATTTTTCAGCCCTCCTTTTCCAAATTTTACAAGGGCAAATCACTGATCTAGTTTTTGGCAAAAAAACAAAATAAAACTGTCACAACAAAATGCAGGTAAACAAATGTTTTGAGAAGAAATGGCAAGAGGGTTCCAAAAAAAATTCTGGAACCCCCAAAACCAAGGGCAGTCCAACAAGTCATAATAACTGTTGGGGGACCTTGTCCCTCCCTTCCACTCGGATGGCCCTTTTCCCTTCCATAAAGTCTGAATCTCCACTTTTCTCTTTGGAGTAAGATAGTTTTGGACAAATGGGTTATGAAGATCGCTCATCAAGGTTACAGATGGCAATGGAAGGAAATTCGTTCTTTGCAGGGGGTAATCCCCTGTCCACTAAACCAGACTCTCTTATTTCCACATGTTATCCCAGGGAGTGATATAACCAGTTATTCCTTCCCAGGTTGGAAAATACTTTATTCAGGGATGGTTTTAGTACCAAAGAAAGAAAATGCTTGGAAGACCAGCTCTTGATCTTTTTTCCTAAACCTCTTTGTGATAGTGCCCAAGTTCAAAATGCTGTCATAGTTTCATAGTATAGTACTAGGCTATCTGCCCTGGGGCATTTGTAAGCCTAGCCATAGTGATGTGGCTTTTGCCACCCCATGAAATGGTACAAAAATGTACAGAATAAATCTAGAATACTGTGCCTCTGTCTAGTAGTGACACAATGAAGGTCCCCTTATATAATAGAATTAGTTTACTGTGCCCCTGTCTAGCAGTGACACAGATGTGACCCCTGGGGTAAACTTACGATCTCCCATCCACTCATCAAGATTTCTCTTGAAGAGAGTCAGTGAGGGCCTCTGCCTAATACGAACTGGGATCCTGTTCCAAAGCATGGGAAGCCTCTGGGTTATGAATCTATCCCTCCAGCATGTCCTACTCATACTTGTGCTGAGGTTTAAGTCTTTAGCTCTTGTGGTCCTGATGGATTTGGATTTTTTGAGGTGGAGCATGTCCATCAGATCCTGATTGGACATGGCCTTGTACGTCAGGCAGAGATCACCTCTGAGCAGGCGGTATGCTACTGAATAGAGCTGAAGTTTCTTTAGTCTGGCAGAATAATACATATGTTGGAGACCCTTGATCCTTTTGGTGAGGTACTTTTGTGGTCTCTCCAGCTGTTGCAAATGCCGGGTGAGGTACATACCAAATGGGGCATTGTACTCAATCATGGGTCTGATGAGGGAGGAATATAGGGGTACAATGACATCCTTGGATCTGGATGTGAATCCCTTCATGATGAGGTGTGCAAGGTAGAATGTTTTTCTAACCACTTTGGCAACGTGGGTGTCAAATGAGAGGTCGCTGTCTACTTGGGTCCCTAGGTCTCTGATTACTTTTTCCGTACTCAGTGGGTTGCTGTCTATGTGATAATTTGTGGGTACTTTGTTTGTTTTTTCCAAAAGGGATGACTATACATTTTTTGGCATTTAGTTTAAGGCCGTGACTACGGCACCAGTTGTCCGTTTCAGTGAGGCCTTTTTGTAGGATGTGTGTGTCTGCTGGTGTATCGACTATGGCGCCTAGTTTGCAGTCATCTGCGAACTTTGTCAGCCACAGCCCTCCCATGTTTGCTTTAACATCTGAGAAATAAATGCCGAACAAGAGGGGTCCCAGGACAGATCCCTGTGGGACACCACTTGTGACTGGCTTTGAGTCTGACATTGCTCCAGCGATTTTAACTTTATGGGTTCTGTCCTTTAGCCAGTTTGCAACCCATCTAGTGACATAAGGGTTTACTTTTAAGCTGTTTAGCTTATCTATGATGCCTGAGTGGGGCATTGTGTCGAAGGCCTTAGCCAAGTCCAGGTATGCTGTATGGACTGCTTTGCCCTCATCAATGGCTCTAGTGACTGCTTCAAAAGTCAGCCAGGTGTAAAAGGCAGGATCTGCCCTTTACAAAGACGAACTGGGTGGGGTCAAGTGTCTGTAGGTCCCCTATGTCTCTGTTTATGAGTTCCATAATGATTCTTTCCATAGCTTTGCAGACCAGGCTAGTTAAGCTTATGGGGCGGTAGTTTCCAGGGTCTGTAGAGGCACCCCTCTTGTGGAGTGGGACCACTGTTGCTGTACGCCAGTGTTCAGGTACATATCCCGAAGTAAGGCTAAGGTTAAATAGCATTTTTATGTGTGGGTTTAGCTCCTCTTGGAATTCATGTAACACGCACCCCGGGATACCTTCAGGTCCCATTGATGCTGTGTTTTTTGCTTTGTTTAGGGCGGTTCTCACTTGGACATCTGAGATGACAGGGAGATTACATTCAGCTGGGATAAGTATTTCTTCTTTTGGGGGTGAAGGAGGGGAGAAATTTGCACTGAACCTGTCAGCCAGAATGTTAGCAATATCTGTGGGTTCAGTGTATTTTTTGTTGTTGTGAACCAACTCTGAGCATATCTGAGGGTTTCCGCCCAGGTTTCTAACATAGCTGAAGAAGGCTTTGTGGTTATCTTTAGTGTCCTTAGTGATTTTTCTCTCAAAGTTTGCCTTGGATGTTTTTATGAGAGAACGTAGTTTTCTCCTAATGTTGATCAGAGATGTCTTCCCTTCATGGGATTTCACTCTGACGTGCAGTAGCTTCCTTCTTTTGTTGTACAATTTGTTTATGGCTGAGGTCCACCAGACAGGACGCTTACATTTGGTGGAGAGGGACTTGGATTTGTTTGGGATTGCATGATCCATGCATTCTTGGAGATGTCCATAGAAAGCATTTGTGAAGGATTCGGCATTGTGGGATGTGGTATCCACTGGCACAGTGGGCTTAAAGGATACCATCTCAGTCTTAAGAAGAGTGAAGTCTGCTTTTGAGAAGTTTTTCACTGTGGTCTTTTGTGCTGGGGGTGGAGGTGGGATATGTATATCCAGGGTGATTAGCTTGTGGTCAGATCTCACTAGTGAGGGGTATACTTCGTGTGGAGCATTTTGTCCCCATGTTTGTGATGATCAGGTCTAGTATATTATCTCCCTAGTGGGAGAGGTGACTAGTTGTTCCAGTGCATTTGAATTTATGAATTCCAGGAACCTTTGGGCTAGGGTATTAGGGCTAGAATAATGTACCCAATCTATGTTTGGGTAGTTGAAGTCTCCCAGTATGATGGTATTTTGTGATACATTCATATCCTCCAATGTCTTCAGGAATGCTGAGTGGGGTTCTTGAGATTGGGAGGGTGGTCTGTAACATGCTACCAGTTGTATAGCAGTTTTGCCTATGGTTAGTTGCACCTGTATGGTCTCTGATGCTTCATGTGTTGCTACTAACCTGGAGGTGTGGGTGTCCTTTATGAATATGGACACTCCCTCCCTTTGTGGTTCAGCCCAGGTTTTGGGGCCGAAAAGCATGATACGAGGTATAGCCTGGTAGCACTGGGGTGCTCTCAGGAGCCTTGAACCAGGTTTCAGTTACTGCACAGACGTCGATGTTCTCCATGCTGAGGAGTGCATCAAGTGCCTACATCTTGAGATTTAGACTTCTGGCGTTGAGCAGCATTACCCTTAGTTTTTTCCATTTTTGTTTTCTAAGGAGGTGGGTTTGTCTTTTGAGCCTTGCCTAAAAAGGCACTATGGGGTGGCAAGAGCCTTAGCCAATATCCGGAAGCCCAGTGGTGACAGGTGTAAGCCATCCCTTGCAGCATGGCTTGTCCAACATATCATCCCAGGCAGACAGACATTGGATCCCCTTAGAATGACACCAGTACTTGAGCCAATTGTTAAAGCTGATCATCTTGTCTTTGTATTGTGGTATCATTCTTGGTGAGGGCAAGATGCTGCTCAGGGTCAGGGTCATACCAGCCTGGGATACATAATCGGAGAGCTCCTCTATGTCTCTTTTCATGTAGTCCAGGGAGGTACGTCTCAGGTCATTCACACCAGCATGGACAATGACGGAGTCATATTTGTATTTGCTTTGGAGTGACCTGAGTGCGTGTGTTATGTGGCGGATCCTAGCTCCCGATAGACAGCTCACAGTCACCTTCTCCTTGTTCAGCCTGGTCAGTAGGACATCAGTGTGTCTGACTATGGAGTCACCTATTACTAGTGTATCAGGCAAGATGTTTGGCCTTAAGGGCTGCGATTGGTCGACCCACTGATTTATTGAAGTATGTGTTGGATGTGTTTTGTTTTGAGGTGGTGGATTTTTGGATGTCTGCTTTGGGAGCCTCTGTTGTTTTGGTAAGTTTTTTATTAGAGCCTCAGTATGTCTTTGTGTTTTTATGTGTTTGGTTTGCAGTTGTGGTAGGTCTATGTGGGACTGGGATTGTTGTGTGTGTGGTTGCCATCTCCTCCTGTCTGGTCATGCCAGCCCTGAGTTGAGAGAGTTCAGCCTCCAGTTTGGCTATACAGTTGCATCTCTCACATGTATTTGTGTTTGTTGGGAGGAGGAGAGGGTTGTCTGTGTACATGAGATAATTGTAGCATTGTCTCAAGATACCCAGATTGACCAGCTGAACTGGAGACGATGCCAGTAATCTACCACTCGACATGCTAGAACAGTATAAGGGAGTGGTATACCTTTAAGGGAAGTGGATATTCACAGGGTGGTAAGTAGATGTAGTGCTTTACTTAGTACGAGAGTGCTTACTTAGTAGAGAAGTATTGAGAACAAGTGCTAGGCTTATAATACAGTGAGTAGTCTGGTTATACTAAGAGTAGAGCTTCCTTAAGGGAAAATTTGAAGAGCAGACTTGGCGGAGCCAGAAAAAGTTTAACCTTGTTTAACCGGCGCTGCTATGCATGACCAAGCAAAGCCGTTTGAACGCGGATTTTAAACAGTGAACTACAAAAGAGCTAGAAATGGTCCAAAACAACCAATTACTACAGCTTCTTGTGCTGAGGTCACTTCCCCCAAGGACAGGTAGGCTGCTCAAGGCTCCCCACTCCCACTGGTGAGCAAAGAAACTTCCTTCTATCCAAGTAAGGTAATGGACAACACAGGAACTACACCACAGCCCAGAATACAGCAATGCCTGTAAACTGGTCTAAACTAGTCGAGGAAGGCGGGAAAACAAGGATTATTTTTTTTGTTTTTGGTAGAAACACACAGAAAATGCAGAAACAGTGATAAATTAGTTACACAGGCTAGCACACTTTAGTGGGCAGCCTCCACAGTTAAATTAAACAAACAAACAAGCAAACATTCGATCAAATTCGACTAAAATGCAACTTTAAGTGCAGATTTTAAAATAATGCAGCAATCAGTTAAAAACAGTTCAGGCTAGTTCAAGATAAGCTACAGAAGCTATTCCAAGTGAAAAAAAAGCAAAGATACTTAAATCCAGAAGGTAGTCGCTTTTCTGAGTTCCCTGCTGCTAGGACCACTCTGTAAACCCACGTGGAGCTTGTCTGAGCAGTATAGCCAGAAAAAAACGCCCAGAGGCGGATTTTAAATAGTGAACTACAAAAGAGCTAGAAATGGTCCAAAACAACCAATTACTACAGCTTCTTGTGCTGAGGTCACTTCCCCCAAGGACAGGTAGGCTGCTCAAGGCTCCCCACTCCCACTGGTGAGCAAAGAAACTTCCTTCTATCCAAGTAAGGTAATGGACAACACAGGAACTACACCGCAGCCCAGGAAGGCGGGAATTCACAACCTGTTACCTCTTCTTCCTCATTCAAGTTTTCTGGTAACCCTACTTTTAAAAAAAAATGCTTATGGTATCCCTATTCATCCAGACTCTAGGTGCTTCTTAAGGTTTTGTGTGTCTGGATCACATTATGAGTTCTCTGCCTTACCCCTTTGGTTATCCTACTGCACCAAGAGTGTTCACAAAGTATCTAGCTCCTGTTATAGCTCATTGCAGGCTACAGGGTGTCCACATTTCTCCATATTTAAATGACTTG
The DNA here is from genome assembly GCF_019279795.1 of Protopterus annectens. Taxonomy (NCBI): domain Eukaryota; kingdom Metazoa; phylum Chordata; order Ceratodontiformes; family Protopteridae; genus Protopterus; species Protopterus annectens. The sequence continues at coordinate 1,179,905,254 of NC_056725.1, read as the reverse complement.
CTTATCTTTGCAGAGTCTTTTTCAAAGTGTCATGAATCTGTCACTTGAGTGATGGATCTTTTATGTAAGCTGAGATTCCAAGAGAACATTCTAAAGTCTTTGAGTCCTTCACACAGGATTGTGTTCCTGGAGTCCTTGCTAGACACCACAGTTCAAAGAGCTTTTCTTCCACAAGAAAAAAAAAAAGCTCTATATCTAGGTCTGTTTTTTAAGGTTTTCCACTCTGACTTTGGTCACTGTGAGGGAATACTTCAAGATTTTGAGTCTCATGGCATCTGTGGTTCTCGTGATACCCCCGGCAAGACCCTGCATGAGAAAGATACAGTGGTATCTGATGTCTGTTTGTTCCCAGCACCAGTATCATTTGTCCTTTCAAATCCCAATACTGGAGTTTGCCAGAAGGGAAATCATTTGGTGGAGACCGCAAATATCCTTAAATCCATGTCTTCCCTTCCTATTCCAAAGCAGTCAGTCAGCACAGACACATTGAATTTTCCTTGGTGAGCCGTTTCAGGAGAGATAAAAGTGCAACGTGCGGGACACCAAGGACAGACAAGCACATAAATATAAAAGAGGTGCTTGCCGTGATCAGTACATGGAACTGTCTAAATCATCTTTGGTCCCTGGGAGCTCTTCAAGTTGTTACAGCCAATCAGCAAGCAAAGGAGAACCTGGGTGTACCTCTTTACAGGCTAACCTTGTTATCTTCAGATATAGCTTCACAGCACAATCTCACTCTACAGACATCCTATTTTCCATCAGAGCAAAATTGTGTGGCAGGTAAGCTGAGCAGGACAAGGGCACACCCTCACAAATGGAAACTAGATCTGGGCTCTTCCTAGGTTTGATCCATCTGTGGGGAATTCCTCAAGTAGACCTATTTGCCTCCTCTCTGAACAATCAGCTGGCAAGATTCTGCTCCAGAACCCTGTTCAAGAAGGCTTCTAAGACCGATGCCTTTTCTTTTCCTTGGATAAGAATGTTCCTTTATGCTTTTCATTTCTTTCCACTGATGTCCAAGTTATATCTGAAGATTCAAAAGGAATTCCCCAAGATCATTGTGGTGACTCCCTTCTGGCCAAGGCAACAGTGGTTCACCCTTCTTTTCGAAATAGCCAGGAGCAATTACCACAAGCTTCCTCACAGAATAGATATACGCAGACAAGATCAGGGAATGTTTGAAACACCCCAACCCCAATCAGCTTCAGTTCACTGCCTGGATTGTAGGGTCTTAATTCCCTTTAGACACCTGTTTACTGAGGGCGTGCATCAGGTACAAATGGAGGCAAGAAATCCTGCTACTAGTAAATCATATATTAGCAAATGTAAAATGTTTTCTAGTTGGTGCCATCGGCATAACCCGCACCCATTTGGGGCTTATTGTTCTCTGGTTTTGTAATATCTGTGTGAGTTGTTATCCTGTGGCCATTCTTACTCCTCCAACAGGGTTTATTTATCAGTCATTTCAGCATGGCCGCCTATGGATCCTCCTCTTTCAATGCATTCTCATTTCAAAATGTTTTTGAAAGGGATTTTGTATAAGAGGCTTCCAAGAAAACCAGGGCCCCCTCCTTGGGATCTTCATTTTGTGTTAGAGAAGCTTAACACTTGCACCATTTGAACCAGCTAACCTGGTTCACTTGAGGTTCTTAATGTGGAAAACAGTTTACTGATGCACTGGCCTCTGCAAGAAAGGTATCTGAGTTGCAAGATCTTATGGTGAATCAACCCTATCTCATTTTCCACAGGGACAGGGTTTCTTTGAGAACTAATCATTTTATGCCTAAAGTGGTATCCAACTTTATTCTAAGCCAAACTATCCATAAATGAAGGAGAAAGGATACTCCATATCTTTGATGTCCACAAATAACTCCGGTACTATCTTGACAGAACTAAATCTTCCAGATCTTCAGAACAATTGTTAATTTCTTATGAGGGTAAGAAGGAGCAACCTGTGTCAAAGCAGTCTTATTTCTAAATGGTTGTCTAAAGCTATTATTACCTTTTGTTATACTCACTACTAAAAAACTATTGTGAGCAGGGTCAAGGCCCACTCTGCAAGGGACTTGGCTTCTTCTCTGGCTTTTTGGAAAATGTTGGATTCCAAAAGTATTCTAGAAGCAGCAACTTGGTCTTCTGTATGTATTTTTAAAAAGTACTGTAAGATTGATTCTTTCTATAGGTCTAGATTGGGCTTTGCTAGGGCCATTTTCCAGGGGCTCCAGGACTCTTCTCCTTGCACCTCCCAAATGTAGTAAGCTAGGGTAATCTACTACAGCAGGGATCAATATGATGAACATAGTACTGTTGAGCAAGTAAATTTAGATATTTTGAATGATCACTGCTGCAGTAGCCACTCTGTCCCTCCATGCAATGTAGGCTCGTCAACTACATCAGCATTTAACATTGTCGGTCATCAGTTCTTTCCTGTTGTGACACCTCTGCCATTAATGTCATCTGTGCTGGCAGTGACTCCTGTCATGCCAAATCCATTATCATTACTGGAGTTTGAGAGCAGGGAGTTGAGGTCAGTGTTGGTGCTGATGGCATCAGTCCTGCTTTTAGCCTCTGTATCTTTGGTCTTCAAGACTTCGGTGACAAGTTTGGTATTAATGGACCTCTTGACATTGATAATGACCTGACCAGTCAGTGCCTGTGTTATTTTATGTGCTGGTTCTGAGCCAATGGGTGTCGATGCCCACAGCATCTTTGTCAATATCCTCACTGCCAGTGGTGTTGCTGATTCTGATCTTGGTATCATCATTGCACACTTTAGTGGAAGGGCATCCTGCAGCACTGGCCCCAAACTAAGGCCGTGTTTATTCTGGTCATGTGTCATCCCATTCCCACCACACTATAGACAGAGGATTAGAATGCTACTCCTGATCTCTGGGGTGTCCTAGAACCACCTGTTCTTCAGCTTCCTCTTCATCCTCAGTAACCTCCCCACTAAGGATATTGACAAAGTGGACTGACAAAACATGTTGCGTTCCCTCAGGAATCACCAATTCTAGTTACCAAAGATGGGAATGACGATTTCTCAACACCACCAAATTTGGGAAAATATTGGGCCTTTTGTGATGTAGGGAAGACGGCCCTTTAACCCCCCCCCCCCACTTCATTCCATGGATTATCTGTGGTATGATCCTAGTTGTTCTCATTAGGTGTAATATATAATTATCGATGATGTGATGGATAAGGCTAAATTAACCAAATGGAATAGGTTATTTCAAGTACAAAATGGAAACTGGCAAGGCTTAAAATGGCCCACAAAGACCGCAAACCTAGTACTTATCTAGGAACCTTTGAAAACATTCTGCAGGAGGATTTTCAGAGTCCCTCTTGACCTCATATGTGGTGCCCCCAGTGAACAAAGATGGTTCCCTTTGTCTTTAAGGTGGCATGGAAAGATCCCAGTATAGAGAACCCCATCCCTAGAAGACTACACAGGATCCCCAGCCAGCTAAGTGTTGGGATACTTTGGAACAGACCCCAGCTATAGATCTGTTGATGCTGTGGCAGCCCTGAGGGAGGAAGGGAGCTTACTGCCTAATATCTGGTGATTCATCCTCCCCAACAAGAAATCCAGGGCTCTAGACTGCAATGGGAAACATTTATGCATCATCTACTTTTAGTGGGGGAGCTTAACTAGCTGTCAGACATGCTATGTTTCCAACGTGTGTGCAGATGAGCTATGCAAGATAGCAGAACATTTGCTTGAGGAGCTGGGTCTCGAAATTAAGTTGGCCTGTCAAGTGACCATCATGACCTCAGTGTCTAACCTTTTCATGCGCTTAGCATATAACATCGCAGAAGGGGCAACAGACACAGGGCATTACTGCTCACTGCCATGTCTGACGTCTGTGTCTCAAGTGGCTACCTGCCGTTGGAATTATGCTTATGATTCAGCTGATGCCAGTTCTAGAGCTGCTGCTACCAAAATTGTTATGAGGAGATTTGCTTGGTTGTGTACTCAGAACCTTGCTGAGGATGCTAAACCTGAAATTTTGAATGCTCCCTTAAATAGAGAGGTGTCTTTGGACCATCTGCTGCAGAGGTCCTTAAGAAGTGTGATGAGAGACGTAAGCTGATTCAAGGGATTTCTTGGCCTTCCTTTTAAAAGTGTGCCAAATGGGATAATGTTACTTCCATAACCTATTGCAAAAAAAAAGAAAGAAAGTAAAATAAGCAGACACAGCAATCTGATGGTATTCAGACTTTTAAAAGCAGTGGCAGGGAGGTAACAAGTAGAAAGGAGGTACCCCCTCTTCCCAGAATAAAGTGTGGTTTAACAAGTCTGAATGTATGTCTTCAAGTAGTATAGTGTTTTCAGACATCACAGTGATAAGGTACATAAACAAACAAGGGAGCCAGATCCTAACACCTGTGCAGACTAGGCATGGTAACCTGGGGTATAGCTTTTCAGCGCAATTTCACTGTACAGGCATCTTGCATACTGCCAGAGCAAAATTTTATGGCAGACAAGCTGAGCAGGACCAGGACAGACAGTTGTGAAAGGAAACAAAATCTAGTGGCCTTCCAGGAATTAATCCACCTGTGGGGAGCACCTCAAATCTTTTTGCCTCCAGTCAAAACAATTAAAAATTCTGCTGCAGTACTGATTACAAGAAGTCCTGGAAAACAGATTTTTTTTTTCTCCTTTCCTTGGATAGAAATATTCTTATATGTTTTTCTACTCTTTCCAGTAATTTCCAGGGTCATTCTGAAGATTCAGAAAGGCTCAACAAAGGTCACTGTGATGACTTTCTTCTGGCTCAGGCAACAAGTGTTCTACATACTTTCTATTTGAAATAGCCACAGCAATTACCACAAGCTTTCATAGAGACTGGACCTACTCACAAAATACAAGGAGTGTTTGATACATCCCAACTCCAAACAACTGCAACCAAACAACTGCAACTAACTGCTTAGCTGATTCTATTTCTTGATTATATGCAGCTGGTTAAAGGAGGCAAGAAAGCCTGCTACTAGCTGATGCCAAGATAAGAACCACAACCCTATTAAGGCTAGTGTGTTTCTGGTTCTGTATTATCTGTATGAGTTACTATCCTCTGGCCTGTCTTAATCCTTCATTAAGATTAATTTGTTGACCATTTCAACATGTCTGCCATGGACCCCCTCTTTCACTGCAATCTCATGTGAAGATGTTTTTGAAAGGGGTATTGCATGACTAGCCTCATAAAAAACAGGTGACTTATCATTGGGGTCTTCTCTTTATCTTGGAAAAATTAACACTTGCTCCATTTGAACCAGCTCCTCAAGCTAACATCAGGTTTTTAACAATGAAAACAGTGTTGCTGATTGCTCTGACTTCTGCAGGAAGAGTCTTCTGCGGATCAAGCTTCTCTTTTTCCACAAAGATAGGATTTCCTTAAGAACTAAGCCTTCATTTATGCCTAAAGTGGTATCCAAGCTTACTTTTAGCCAAGCCATCCATCTCCCTGTCTTCTTTCCAGAACCTAAACATGAGAAAGAAAGGATGTTCCATATCTAGGATGCCCACAGACTGCTCAGGTACTATGTTGACAGAACTAAATATTTTACGAACTCTGATCAATTTTGTTTCTTGCAAAGGTGAGAAGAAAGAACAGCCTCTGTCAAGCAAATGTGGTCTCATGCCATTACTTTTTGCTGTACCCACCATAAGGCTTTTCCAGGCAGGGTCAAGGCCAACTCTTTCAGTGTCTTTGCTTCTTCTGTAGCTTTCTGGAAAGGGTTGGATGCAAGGAGTAATCTAGAAGCAGCAACCTGGTCCTCAGTATGTATGTTTATAAAGCACTACAAATTAGATTCCTTCTCTAGGTATAGGACAGGTTTTGCTAGACCATTCTTATAGATTTCCTGGACCCTTGTCCTTCGTCCTCCCAGTCAGTTTAAGCTATGGTAGTCTACCCATATAGCTAAAGCTAATTTAGCAGTAATCAGCATGATTAAAGTAGTACAGTTGTGTGAGTAAACTTACAGTAACAGTAGATGTTTGAATGATCACTGCTGCAGTAGACACTTTCTCCTTGTATACCTCTTATTTTTGAATGTTTTGGTTGCCAGGGTGAGGATTTCTAATTTTATTTTTCTAGCATTGACATTTTCAAGGTTCTAGCCTCCTTGTCTCAGCTGACATGAAACCTCCTGAAGGGTTTGGTGCTGAAACTGGCTAACAGTTCAGGCTTGTGCAAGGCACTGTTGAAGAAATGAAAGCTGTCCAGATATTGTATCATGTGCAGGATATAACCCATCCTGTTAAGGGAACTGCCATACTGATCATTAGAACATATATTGTTATGGTAAGTTTACCTACTTTACCTGACATTCCACCCAACGAAGGAGCATTACAAAGAAAGAGTTCTCCAACCTCATCCTAAAAAGGGCCATTCTAGAGGTCTGATCGGTTCATAAAAGGGCCAGATTTTATTCAAGGTTCTTTCTAGTTCCAGAAAACAAAGAACTTCAGACTAATTCTCAGTCTCAGAAGTCTAAACAAGTTTAATCCCAGCCATTTCAAATTGTATTATTGCAAATGCTTTTTTACTTGTCAAGAGAAGTAGACTTGATGTACTCCTTGGACCTCCAACTGTCTCATTTGCATACAAAGATAGTCAAGAATTTAATGAAGTTGTTGCACTTCCAGGTAGGAGCTGGTCTCCTGTTTTGTCTTATCACAGCATTTAAGGTTTTCACCAAGTGTATGGCCTTGGTTGCAGTACATCAGAGGCTGCAGATAAGAAAAGTATTCCTCTGATTAGATAACCAGCTGTTAGCTGCATTGACCCTGGACAGTCTTGCGTCCGCTCCCGAGTCTCTTCTGTACACGTTCCAGTCCATATACTTTACATTTCGATGCAAAAAATCACAAATGCTGCATAGCAGACCCCCACTTTCATTAGTTTTAAAGTAGACAGTCATTTGTCAGAGGTTAGTTTTACACCAGTGAGTATCATCACTGATCCAGAATATGAAGTCTTACTCCTTTTCCATGAAGCATCTGCCACAACTGGTCTTTGCTTCAAAACACTAGGACTCATGACAATTTCTATGTGTTTAGGATCTCACAGCAGATATCACATGATATTCATGCAGTGAATGCTCAGAACCTAATGGTGCCAAGTTTCAGACCCTGCAGAAGACTTGCAAAGCTCATTTCAGTTGGTGGTAACGCATACCTTCAACCTTACTTGAGGTAGTCTTTTCCATCTTGCTCTCCTCAAAGTGATGGTCACAACGAATGTCTCTATTCTGGACCATATAAGATGTCCAGCAACAGTACCAAGGCCAGTGTGCTCATCAACATATTAAAGATAAAAGCAGTCTTCATCATTTAGGCCTTTTAAGACTCCCACACTGTGCAGTTATGGACAACATGGCCATGGTATGGTTAATAAACAAGCAGGGTAAAACATATTCATAACCCTAATTTTGGAATACCGAGTAGGTATGGGAGTTAGGTTTGATGATAAACTGTTTTCTAATAGCAACCCACATTCCCTGACAAGCCAGTTCTCTTGAGATGGGCTCAGCTGCCATCTATTGACACCAGACAAGTGGCCATCTAAGCTTCTCAGTTAGTTATGCAGAAAGTCTGTCACTGGGAGAAAGCTTTGCTTCCCAACAGATTTCAAGTGCAGTAACTTCTTTTTTCCTTGAACCCTGTCCTGGGCATCATTCCATGGATGTGTTGGTCCAAGATTGTCCCTCAGGTCTGTCTATGCTTTCCCCCTATATCCACTTATTCCCTAGTTTGTCCAAAGAACTTAAGTCAAAAGCCATTTTTTAGCCCTGTTTTGATCACAACAAATTGGGTTCCCTCTGCTGTGGCCTCATTTTCTGTAGAAGTCTCTTCATCTGTGGCCCTTCATCACCCTGCTGTTTCATCCATCTGGAAAACCCCACCAAGACCTTCACTCCCTTTAACTGCTTTTATTTTTCCATTCGTGATGATGGCCAGGGATACAGTGTACCCACTTAGTCATCTAAGTCCTTATCTCTGCCAAGAAATCCAACAGCAGGAAAAATGTACAACAGCAAGTGAACATGCTTTGTACTTTGGCAACTTCTAAATGATTAGATCACTCTTCAACAGCTCCTATGTCAAACATTTTTTGCTGTGATCATGATTATTCACCAAGGTATGCATTTCAGCTATATCCAGTTTTCACTAAGGGTTCCAAAGTGCTTCTCTGGCTTCCCTTAAAGTGTGTAAAGCTTTTCTCAAAGGTACTTACCCCCTGGTCAAGAGTTCTATATTCCCTTGTAACTTAAATGTTATGTTCAAGGCTTGACAGTACCCACTGTAACCTTATATGTAGAGCTGAATTATAATGCCTGACTTGGATGACTTCCTTGGTGGTGATAACTGCAGCTGGGAGAATTTCATGAATTCATTGTGTGTGTGTGATACCCCTGCACTGTCCCAGTAATCATGTAGCCTCAATCCTCACCACTGGCAACAGTGGGGGATGTACACACTGGAAGGATGACAAGTGCACACACAGTAAAGTGCAATTTCTCTTAAGAGCGCACAGAGACCACAGTCAGTCTGGGGCTGGTTTCTCCCTCTTTCTCCAGATCCCCAATAAGAGTCCTCACTGGCACAGCTATAGAGTTGAGTCCTTAACCAGGGTTTCAAGCCAAGTCTTGCAACACTTTCTGTGCCCAACCAGTGCTTCAGGTCCCTGCCCAGGTGGCTGACACACCCACTCTTGGAGATTTGTTCTACACATATACACACGCACCTGGGCAAGGCTGGTACAGGTTTACTAGCTCTGCCCCCTTCTGCTCAGACTAAAGGTAGCTATCACTGCCACCAGAACCCCCTATCAACTACTTTAAGGTCCTTAACAGAGGGTGTCCAATTCTACTTTGTAATGTTAGTATTAATCCAAGTGGTAGTTTGACCAAGGGCCAGGCTATTAGGAGTGCCCAGTACAGTGTCACCAAATAGACATGCAAGTACTCTAAGACCTTAAATATCTCTAAACAGACCAGTCACAATTGAAAAGTTTAAAAATATTTAATAATAATAAGAACAAGAAAATACTCAGTAAGTAATCAGTTACATCAGAGTTCAAAATCACAGGAAATATTTAAAACAACATTGCAGGACAGTCTCAAATAAAGAAAACATCTAAGCTTATACTTTACTATATTCATATCTGAATCTAAAAAAGTTACTATGCCTTAAAAACTTAACAGCAAGGCAAGTGTAGTGAATGAATCTTCTAGCTGATGATGTTGTCAGGTCAAAGACAGATATAAAATGCCCTCCTCCCCTTTCTCTTTCTCTCTCTCAGAGAGTTCTTAAATTAATATTGAATATTACTGCTGGATTAGCTTGGATGACATCACTTTTTGTCACCTGACTTTAGTTCCCAAGCTAAGCCCCCATTGTCAGAAACTGTCAGCATTTTAGCATCTCCCTGTGAAAAATAAATATCTCTCAGATTGTTGCAACTGCTAAAGACATAAAACAATAAGACAATTACAAAACAATGCAGAAGGCACTCAAATGGCAGAAGGGGGAACCATTTACACCCAGATCCAAGAACCTATGTTACACAGTCTGGAATATAAGTCTGATTCAGCAGTGTAAGTATTGTCCTCCAGAGGTCTTTAAGAACCACAAATAGTCCAAGAACCCAGATTCAGTTTGGTGTAAATCTAATGGAATTCTTCCCAAGGCAACCACAAAAACAGCAGGCACCATTTCACCTGCGCACATTGTTTGATAAGGGGTTTACTTTTGCTTTGGTTGAAGTATGTTTATCTGGCATATCTATGGTCTTGCTAGTAGAGCTGCCTTTATCTCTTATACATTCTGCAAAACAAATTTTAAATGGAAGCTTTGTATTTGAGACCACCAAGAAAAACAGTGCCTCCTTCATGGAACTTAAAATTTTGTTATGGGGGGGGTGTTGCATGGCTCCTTTGAACTTGCAGCTAAGGTACAAATCTTGCATCTTTTGTGTACATAGCTCAGATTTTACTTAGAAAGAGCAGAGGATTTCAGACATCTTACTTGTATGGTATTCTTTCATAACTACCCACCATACTAATTTCTTGAGCATGATTTCCTGTTTGGTTCCACAGTTATGTTTTATTGCTGCAGCAGTCCTTGAAGTAGAACAGTGCAGTTATTAGATCACATGGCAGTAGGTATTTGAAAGGGAGACTGCTGCAGCAGTCGTGATACGATTGTCTTTAGTCCTTTTTATTAGCGGTGACGTGAATAGATAATAAAAACCCGTGTACTGGTTGGGTTTAATTATGCTTTATTGGTACAAAAATGGCATGAGGTAACAGCAATTTTATAGGGGATATGCACGTCACAAAATACCATAGCAGTATCATCTGAAGGATGTAACTTTGCTCCCAGGGCATTTGCACCAGTGGGGGTCAGTGTTGACATCCTTCAGTAAAAATCCAATTATTTCTAATTTTTGCAGCAGTCTGTCTCATCTATGCTTATGGCAAGTACCTAACAGAGCTGTGTTTTATCTTATCAACTCAAGATAGTATTTGCATACAATTGTGCATGCCTCGTATAAGTTACAGTATGGTCTTGTTGATCCTTTGTTTTTATTAAAATTATTTTGTTTTGCATAACTGCACAGTTTAGTTCTGCAGTGCATAGTTACACTGGAGTAATAGAGCATGTTGATGCATTGGGTAAATTTTAGATAAGAGGCCTGTTTTTATTATATTTTTTTGTCTTATTACAGGTGAAAGTTGGAGATGCACTTGATCTTTTAATTGGAGACGATAAAGAATCTGACACTATTACAGTTATGAGAGTAAAGGTGAAAAAAGTATCTGATGAAAAGACAGACACTGACAAATACAGAGTTGTTCTAAGACGCTGGAAAAATCTTAAGCTACCAAAGAAAAATTTACATATGACAAAAGCTACTGACACTGATTAATAATTAAATATACTTTAAGGCAAAAATTTTACTGATGATTTACTGTTTTGATTGCTGAACAATATTTTTTAAAGTTACTTGAGATCTCCAATTATACTGAAGTACCATGTTGTTGCAGCAGTGGTATTTACTGATGCTGTTAAAAGCACTTTTCCCCTTTGTAGATCTGCATTTGGATTAATATAAACTAATTTTCCATATTCACTGTTTGCTGTCCTGAGTCCATGTGCCTTCATTTCTATCTGAATTTTCAAGGTATTGTTATGACGCCCCACCACTGGAACAGTAATCAAGGAGCCTCAGTCCTCGCCACTGGAATCAGTGGGGGACGTACTCTGGGAGGATGACAGGCACACCCACAGTATTACCAGATGCAGCTCTCTGCATCAAGGGCAATTTCCCTTAAGAGCACACAGAGACCACAGTCAGTCTTAGGCTGTTTTTTTCCCTCCTTTCTCCAGATCTCCAATAAGACTCCCACTGGCACAGCTATAGAGTTGAGATCTCAGCTGAATGACCAAACCAAGACCTTTGGCACTCTCTCTGTCCAGTCAGTGCTCCATGTCCCTGCCCAAGTAGCTGACACACACACACCTGGAAAAGGCTGGCACAGGTTTACTGGCTATGCCCCGACTGTAAGATAGTTATCACTGCCAACAGTCACTCCTTATCAGCTACTTTAAGGCCCTTAACAAAGGGTGTCCAATCTTACCGTGTAATGTTACTATCAATACAAATGGTAGTTTGATCAAGAGCAAGGCTATTAGGAGTGGCCCGCAGTGTCACCAAATAGGTATGCAAGCACTCTCAGAACTTAAATATTTCTACACAAATCAGCCAAATGAAAGGTTTAGCTGTATTTAATTATAAATAATAAATGAACAAGACAATACTAAATATATTTGCAGTGGCATCAGAGTTCAAAATCACAGGGAATATTTAAAACAACATTGCAGGACAGTCTCAAATAAATATAGAAAAATATCTAAACTAAGCTTTGCTATATTCCTGACTATATCTAAGAGAATTGTACCTTTCCCTAGACTTACTTGAGCAAGGCAGGTGTGGTGAGTAGATCTTCTAGCTGATGTTGTCAGGTTAAATACAGAATGCCCTCTCTCTCTCTCGGAGAGTTCTCAAATTAATATCTCAAATATCACTGCTGAAATAACTTGCAGAATGACATCATTGCTTGTCATCTGGCTCGTAGTTCCCAGGCCTCAAAACAATCATTGATGGCAGCTGGTATTTTAGTATCTACCTGTGAAAATACATAGACCTCAGATCTTTTGGCAGATGATGGAAGTCATAAAACAATTCACATTCTTCCACATTTAAAGACAATACAGAAATCTCCTTTGTTTTAGACATTGTATCTCCTTGCTGCACTGAAATGAAAGACATCTTTTATGGCCTAGCCATAAAGTAATTTAATTTCAGCTATTTTTCTGAAGTTTTGCAAGTTAACCTCCTGTATTCCAGTTTCTACTGTGAAAATATATACATTTAAACTGTTACAATAGTGTATGTCCATTTCTGTTCTCTTCCAGCAGGGCAGACAGTGGCTACATCTTTAAACTGTGTACTTTATAATATATCTTTTCAACACACGTCTGTACAAACCTAGTTTGATATATACATGACTTAACAGTTCCAATACAGTTGTAACGCAAGCATCTTAATAACTGGGATGGCAGTATCTCCCCTTGTCACAATTGTAACCACTTATCAGGCAGTTTGGCACTTAGAGGAGGTTTAAACCAGTTTAAAAGGGTGCAACAGAGTCATACTGGTGGTTGAATTTCTTCGTACGTATGTATATTTGTTGATGAGGCTGTATAGGTTCATAGGTAGGTACTAGGCTATCGGCCCAAGGGCCTATGTAAGGCTAGCCAATAAGGTTCCCTGGCTTACACCACCCAAGAAAGTTATTTTCCTGTGCCATTGTCGAGCAGAGACCCAGAAGTGATCTCCAGGGTGTATTTCCTATTTCCCATCCACTTTTTCTTGAAGAGTGCTAATGAAGAACTTTGCTTGACATAGATGGGTAGCCTGTTCCAGAGTATGGGAAATCTCTGGGACAGGACTCCATTCCCCAAGCATGTCCTATTTATTGTGGTGACAAGGTTTAGGTCCCTAGAGCATGTAGCTCGGAGGGATTGGGATTTCTTTAGGTGTTGCATGTCCAACAGCTCTGGGTTTGACATAGCTTTATATATTAGGCAGAGATCACCTCGGAGTAGGCGATATGCTATGGAGTAAAGCTGGAGTCTTTTGAGGCAGTCCATATAGGGCATTTGTTTGAGGCCAGTTCCAGCTGCCCCAGATGTCTTGTGAGGTACATTGCAAAAGGGGCGTTGTACTCTATAATGGGTCTAATGTGTGTCGAGTAGAGGGGAACAATGACCTCTTTTTTCCTGGATGAGAACCCTTTTATGATGTGTGCCACATAGGACTGCCTGACTACTGTGGCGATGTGACCATCAAAGGAGAGACTACTGTCCACCTGGGTCCCAAGGTCTCTTATCACGCATTCGGTGTTAAGTAGATTGCTGCCTATGTGGTAGTTCATGGGTACAGAGTTTTTACCAAAGGGGATGACACTGCACTTTTTGGCATTGAGCTTGAGGCCATGGCTCTGACACCAGGCATCTGTCTCAGTGAGGCCCTTCTGTAGGATGTCCACATCATTTGGGGACTTGACTTTGGCTCCTAGTTTGCAGTCATCTGCGAACTTCGTTAGCCAGAGGCCTTCTCTGAAGTACAGGCTAACACAGAAGTAGATACCAAACAGGAGAGGTCCCAGGACAGAACCCTGTGGTACTCCACTTGTCACTGCTTTGAGGTCAGTGAGCCAGTTGGCAACCCATCTTGTGACGTAGGGATTTATACCTAGTTTAGTGAGTGTAGCTATAATTCCAGAATGGGAGATGGTGTTGAAAGCCTTGGTGAGGTCAAGATAGGCTTTGTGAACCACCTTACCCTCATCTACGGCTTTGGTGATTTAGCCAAAGGTGGTATAGCCTAAAGTAGGTCACAACTAAAGTCCCTTGAAGCAGTTAAGTATTTAAACTGTGAAATGTAAACTTTTTTTAGTTGTGCATTTGGCTAATGGTCTTTACACAATTAGAGAGTACATTTATGCAGTGGCTGCTGTGCTTCTTTACAGGGCTGTTGTACAGTCAGGACTCTTAAACCATCTTGTATCTTACATGTGCAAAAGCATTACAAATGCAGCAATTCTGCAGAGTAGTTTGCAGATACTATTTTACATTATGAGTTTAGATAGAAAATTTGGCTTGTCTGGAGAAGAGCCTTGCCCTACATCTCCTGTTAGCATCATGACAATTGGACCTTAGTCTACTTTTTTTTCTGTTACGGATTTAATTTTACCATGGTGCTTTCTGCTAAGAATTTTATCAAAATAGCTCCTGTTTCATCCTAATTTAGTGCAACATAGCCCACCAAATCCATTGCGTGTTTTGTGATGCATGGTTTCTTCTTAAGTACTTAGTTGTTTTATGCAGTTTGTGAGAGCATATAGCATCCTCTGTATTTCTATTTAGGTTGTTTTTCTCTTTTCAAAACAGAATGCTGCTTTATGAGAGTGAAATTGGATGCGTTAGTGGAACTTTACTCCAGACCTCACAGTGTTAGTGTAACTGAAACATCTCCTTTAACATGCCTTAAAAAGGAAAGACATGTTCTACATACACTTGAACTGCAGAGATCCAGACAGATATGGTATATCAAGTCCATGTGAATGTTACTGACAACTTCCATGTACTTGTTCTACCAAAGCCTTCTTCATTTTTTTTGTTGTCTCAAACCTCTTTGAACCGGTCTGATTACTTGCTACAACTGTGTCTAGAAGTACATTCTAGGATCCAACTACCATTGCAAAGAAGTAGTCTTTTCCAAGTCTTACTTAACTGTTCCTCTTTGGCACTTGCATTTGTTTCTCTACCTAATGTTTCTCCTGTTCAGCTCCACCATACCTCTCAATTTGGAATCATCAAAAATCTGGACAGAGGCCCATGAAAAGTAGGTACAACAGGCCAAAAATATAGACACTGATTAGCATACAATTTGCACAGGGATTGTGGGATACCAACATTTGACATGCACAAAAATCTGTAACAGATAAGGAAACGTGTCTGAGAATTTTGATTAATCCCTCCCAAAACTTGTGCCTTTTTAAAAAGAGGTGGAGAAATTTACTAAAAATGATGACGATCATCATGGTCACAAACTTGTTTTACTTTAGAAAAAGCATACTAATCCACAACCTCTTACTCTTGTCAACTTTGTAATAATACCAATATTTAAGAGTGATCCTGATTTGGAGCCTTTGTTCCTATTTATTTTTGAGTTTGTCCCTGTCCTAATCCTTCTTAAAACTGGTGACTTTTGGAGAAATGGTGTTGCAGTGAACATAAATAATGACATTAATTAGGGTTATAGACTTCTGTTACTTAAGAAAATGTATATTAATTCACCTTTGTCTTATTCTGTCACAATGCCTCATGTTAATGGTATCAGTATTTTTCATTAAAAGTGTCCCTGATTATTTCTGGATTGGTCTCTGATTTCCTGAGAGCTATATATCCGACTTGCACAGTTTTTATTCAAATCGTTTGCCAGATCACATTTCAGTATCCTACACAGAAAACTCTTTGCAATATGAAAACATGCATCTATCTGCCTTTGCTTAAGAAACACCTTCAGTTGAGCCTTAGGAAATCACTGACACAGTGACTGCAGCCAATAGGAAACAAATCTAAAATCAATGGTTTGAGACAAATCCTTTAAAGTTAATATGCATACATTAACACTAAAAATCTGGTTGTAGGGTTTGTCCAGCAGAAGTGACTTTCATTGTAGAGCAGGCATCCACTGTCTAGGAAATGAAAAAAAGTAAACTGCATGCTGTCCAGCCTCTAAAATTTCAACCAAAACATATTTTCTTAATGTTCTTTTGTAAGGGCTCTACATGGATATGCTGGAAAACACCCGCCCACCAGAACTACCCAGATTCCTGTCTAAAGCAGGTATGCCACAACAGAACTATTAACTTACAGCCCAACCCTGACTCTGGCCTGCATCTGTTGACCACTGAAAATCAAAGTAAAATCAGTAGATACTACACAGTCTGCTTTTTCGGTGTTTGGATACACTGTTGTCCTGCTCTATGGGCTTGTTTCCTGGAATTACTCATTCAGATTCCTTTTATTTATTCATAAAAACACACTCTTTGCTTCACATCATTCCCACTACCATGAGCAGAGGAAGTGTGTAACTGCCTTTAAAGGGAACAAGAACATAAGTAATGTTCCAAAAGACAAAAATGAACCAAGAATAAGGCCAAAGACAGGAATCAGGCAGCTGTAATATCACAAGCGCTACTAAGATCACCTAACCAGACATTGCTTATGTTAATGAAAAAACACCGTCAGCAAGTCCACACACTAAACAATAATATCCACTCTCCGTTTGCTGCTCAAAATGAAAGGATTCACTTCTCTCCTCTGTAATTCCACAACACTCGTTTAATGACTATAACACAAGGATAAAAAAAGTTAAGCGCTTTCATCTACACCAAAGTAGACTTCATCAGAACACTTCCATTTAATAAATGCTAGCTTTTATAGTTACTTCTGACCAATCCAACCGTTAGTTAGTCTGCATCAATGAACCAATTAAATATTTAAAGTGCATTGTGCCCAGTTAATTTCATTCATTATATCTAGTGAACCATTCTCATAGTGTACTTTTAAAATGTACCTTTAAAATAATGCTGCTGCATTGCAACTTGATTAAACCATTATTAAACAGAATAAAACTACCTATGTGTACATATTCATTTGACCAAATTTTTTTAAAACATTTAAAAATGGATATATTTAAAAGAAAACCATATAAAAATATATTGACTCAAGTCCTTATATAATGGTCTATGTGAAACTCTTAATACAAACATTCATGAAATAAAATGAAATACACATTTACTTAATAAGCATTTTCTAAAATTGGCTTAATGGAAATACTATCATTTAGCCCAGGGTATACTGATGCGTTTAACATAATCTGCCATCTAGTTTCCCTTTCTCCCAACTTTTTACGTATATTACCACCCCGGTAATTTTAATGCACTCTAAAATTCCAAATTTAAAAGTATCACAGGTTATGTTAAACGCATCAGTATACCCTGGGTTCAATGATAGTATTTCCATTAAGCCAATTTTAGAAAATGCTTATTAAGTAAATGTGTATTTAATTTTATTTCATGAATGTTTGTATTAAGAGTTTCGCATAGACCATTATATAAGGACTTGAGTCAATATATTTTTATATGTTTTTTTTAAATATATCCATTTTTAAATGTTTTTTAAAAATTTGGTCAAATGAATATGTACACATAGGTAGTTTTATTCTGTTTAATAATGGTTTAATCAAGTTGCAATGGAGCAGCATTATTTTAAAGGTACATTTTAAAGGTACACTATTGAGAATGGTTCACTAGATGTAATGAATGAAATTAACTGGGCACAATGCACTTT
Organism: Protopterus annectens; assembly: GCF_019279795.1. Classification (NCBI taxonomy): domain Eukaryota; kingdom Metazoa; phylum Chordata; order Ceratodontiformes; family Protopteridae; genus Protopterus; species Protopterus annectens. The sequence goes on along the minus strand of NC_056725.1, from coordinate 1,179,887,757 downwards.
AAATATTTAATTGGTTCACTGATGCATACTAACTGACGGTTGGGATTGGTTAGAAGTAACTATAAAAGCTAGCATTTATTAAATGGAAGTGTTCTGATGAAGTCTACTTTGGTGTAGATGAAAGCGCTTAACTTTTTTTATTCTTGTGTTATATTCATTAAACGAGTGTTGTGGAATTACAGAGGAGAGAAGTGAATTCTTTCATTCTGAGCAGCAAACGGAGAGTGGATATTATTGCTTATGTTAAAGCCAAAGATGGGAATCAGGCAGGTGAAACTAAAACTCCACTCTTTAATACTTCTTATAAAATAAAACATGCAAATGTATCCATGAGTCAAATAATCGGTATTTGACTCATGGATACGTTTGCATGTTTTATTTTATAAGAAGTATTAAAACGTGGAGTTTTAGTTTCACCTACCTAGTTACCATCTTTGGCTTTAACATAAGCAATGTCTGGTTAGGTGATCTTTGTAGCACTTATGATATTACCACCAAAAAAAAAATAAAAATAAGAAGAAAAAAAAAAAACAAACATGGCATGATCACAATATTGGGTGAGGGTTACTTACTTTGTGATCTTTTCCACACAAAAATAAAATTGGCTATTAATGAAACAATACATTGAGAATTTCTGCTACTGTTTACCTTTGTCATGCGGGCTTCCCTGCAAAGTAATGTGCACCTATCAAAAATATCTTTCTTACTCACAATACTGTTAACATTTCATTAAATGCACCCAGATTGTCAAGTAGAGTTACATAGCAGCTGCAGCATTTATGTGGTGCAATAAATTGATAGCTGCAAGTGGGTTTCCAAAAAATTTCTTTAATAGTTAATGACTGGCTGTAAGAATTATTTAAAGTGCAATGAATGTATATGAAAAAATGCAGTTATTATCCATGTTAACAGCCATACCTCTCAACCTCTTAGCACGAAAAATCTGAGCAAAGCCTAAAATAATGTGGAGGGGGGGGTCGCTGCAGGATATGCTGGAATAACATCGTGATTTAAAGGGGCCAATTGGGAATTTGTGGCACCCTATTAATTCAGCCCCCAAAAACAGTAAATACCAAGGAATTTGGTACAGTTGAGAGGTATGAGCTCTACCCTTCCCAGTTGACAACACTGTGCAGACTTGTACCCCACCCCTCCTTTTGTCAGTTCTTGTCTGCTTCACTTTTTGACACTCTTCCTTCACCCCAGCTGTTCTGTTCCTTTCATCAGCTTTCTACTATCCCAGTTTTTTCCACTGTATGGCCTGCAGACAGTATTGAATATGTGATATTGACCTTATTGACAATAGAATAAAATCTATTTAACACATTCCATATTGTACAACCCAACATGTTATTGCCCTTTGCTACAGACCTTTCACATTGCATAAAGAGTCAAATCAGTGTGATTGTTACCTAACAAAACCTTTTTTCACAGATTTCTTTGGGTCATGACACCAAATCCTTTTCTTCTCAGATTTCTTACAGTCATCCCATCATAAATGTTTCTGACAGATTCCCCCCAGACAAAACGTGTATAACTTTGCACTTTTTTTCTTACAAAATAAAATAAAATTAAAAAAAGTTTGCATTTTACATTCAGTCTCAGTTGTAACCCATCCAACTAGAGTGCCAACTGACATGGGTTTCTATGAAAACTACCCTCCCCATTTCTGACTGCTTTATCAATTTCCATGCTATCAGTGTACAAGTTAATCTTTTACCCAGACTCCTTGAGATTTCTGACACAATTATACTAAATATTATTAGCTCCAGACTTGAAACCCTGTTGTATTACATTACTCTCCTGAAAGTTTTCCTTTAACAGATAGCCAGTGTTTATTAGATAGTTTCCTATGTACTACACCATTTATTTTGTTTCCCACCTTATATCCTTTCGTTTTCTTACCAAACTCTAGCACATCTCCAGGGCTCCCCATGTTTTGCTTTTTTGGTGACCATCTCACAAATTAATAAGTTTGCACTGGAAAGACCTCTATATATATATTTTCTGCAGCTTTTTTTTTTTTTTTTTTTAAAGAATGGAAATAAAGCTTAGGAGCTTCCCTGTCACTGGTGGTGAGCAGTGTCACCAGGTTAAGTGCCCCTTTGCATTTCATCAGTGTTACTGTTCCTCAAAGCTTTTCCTGTTGCAGTGAATATATGGCTATATTACTGTTTACATGAGACCAATTAAGTGTTGTATTAGGAATGTTTTTCCTTTCTCCACCGTTGTGTGACTGTGAGGTTGTATATCTAAGGAAGTGTGAAAAGAGGTCTACCCCCTTCCAAAATACTGTTTCTGATGATTGTGGCAGCTCTTTACATTGATTGTGTTCTCACTCAGAACTTATCAAGGATTTGTTTTATGATCATTCATGTCTCAGTTGATCACTGGAGATGCAAGAGTAAATAGCCCTGTAATTACCTGACTGCTTCCTGGAACCTCCTTTATGGAAGGGACCCAATAGCACCAAATTCCAGCACTACCCTAGCTACTAAAGGGAGTGTGTGAAAATGATGTAATCCATTTTGTGTCAGTTAAATTACTTAGAACTCTCTAGCAAGTCCTCTCTTCAAAGCCACTGATTATGTAAGTACCTAGAGTTGTCAGTCACTGTGAAGAATAAGTACCAAAATATACAGAGGGGGAAATCCAATTCCGTCTACATGTGAAATTTTATCTGAAGACAAATTCTGTTATTTCATAATTGTTTTACTGTAAATAACTATCATCTATCTTTGTAGCACCATTAATACTCTAAATATTTGATTTAGTTCCACAATAGTGTAATAGTTCAGCCATCTAGAAGAAGTTTTGATTGATCGGAGGAGTGTTTATGAAGAAAATAATCTTGTGTCTTGATTTTGTTCTTACGTATTTTTAATGTGTTTCTCACTTTTGGTTTATTTGCTGCTAGTTCCTTTCAGAGCAGTTTCTTAATTGACCAATTAAATTGGGATACTGTGTGTTTACCAGGCTGTGTTTTACTAAGTTCTATTACGAGATTCTCTGCTTTGAGGGTGTTGTAGTGTATTTTGATTCTGGTAGGATTTTTTTCAACTGTGTGACACAAAAATGCTTTCAATGGTTTTGTCTTTATCTTATCATTTTAGAGTGCAGCTTTCGTATGGGAACTTTTCCTTTGACCTCAACTAGCTTTCTGCTGTCTTGACTATGTTCATTATTATTATTATCATCATCTGTTAGCAAGTTTACAGGATTTGGACTATTGCAATGTACAGCACTTTAAGAAGAGCTTTGTTGGCTGTTCCACTTTTGCAGTAGCTTTGACATTTTGGACGTCTACCCCAGAGCAGAAGGCCCAATGTACTACCCGACTTCCAGAACTTTGCACCTTTCCCTCAGTAGACAAGATGGATGCTCCCCAGCTGGACATCAGCATGTCTGTGATATAAAAGTGATGTGCTTTTTCTTGCTGCAGTTTATAAGATTGTTGCATATTGCTCAGAGCATCATATCAGCAATTTGGCTTGGCTTTCAAAGTAGGTAGATAAGTACCCTGTTAAAGAAAATCTTATTGTATTTTCTGTGCATGTTTTTTTATATAGGAGTTTACAGGTGGCAGGAGCACTAAATACTAGTAATAAGCAAAAAAAATCTCATGGACATCAAATTCTGCACAGACTTTCACAGTCACTATGAGCTCTGTCTGAGAACAAGGCATGACATCGCATTTTCTCCTCATTCCCTCTTTTTCCAAAAATAGACTATAAAGCAGAGCTGAATCTCTGCAAGATTATATGAAGAAGAAGAATAAGCTGGTCAGCTTGCCAGGACTGCAATGTCATCCATACTGAAATGTGCTTTCTAGAGAAGGAATACCAGGAAACTTAATGACAGTTGTCCAGAGTCTGAAAGCCACCTTGGGCTCAAGGGTGTTGGGTCTGATGAACTGCCTTTGCAGCCTGACTCTGATGCCTATTTGTATGATCATGTGACATTGAGTGACTAACTGGTAGCCTCCAATGGAAAATCCTTTTGAACTGAAACAGTTCCACTGTCAGTCAGTCTGTTTACCTTTTTCATAGGCTTCTGTTGACCTTATAGTGATTACTGAGGATGAGGACAGTATTCCCTTGGTCTCTGTTGTTGAGGACATCCACAGAATCACAGTCGAGATGGAAGCTATCTTCTCACATTTGCGGCTCCGAGGGCAGATACCTGCCCTTAAGGTAGGACCAAGATGTCCTTATCTTAGATGTCCACCATGCAATTGTAGATTTAGCTGAGTTGGTCCTCCATCCTTCCCCGTCATATGCCCCCCCCTTTAACAATCTAATGAATCTGGCCAAAGATTTTGTTATTCCTTTAAGTCCTGGAGCCTTCTACAGAGCTGCCTTTAGTGTGAGGGATCTGTATTCAAAGATGAAATAGGAACTTCTCTCTAGCTGAAGACTCTTGAGTCCTGTGACTCTGATGTGAATGAAATGGCAGATCCCTCCCCTGCTGTGACTCCGGCACTGAGGATATACTGTCCATCACCATAGGATGAATCATTTGATGATGTCCTCAATAGGATGAAAGCTCATTTTAAATACGAATCTAAGGAGTTCTGTTGTGCCATAAAAAAATATAAGGATATTCTGGGTTTATGAAAGACAGGACCTTTAGCAATACCTCCAGTCATGAAGGCCTTAGAAATACTTTAACCACTGCATCTGTAGAACCTGACTCCCAATGCCCTCCTCCCAGGAAGCATGACCACTTCTATATATATGTGTGTGGATTCCTGTAAGTATCTGTACAAAAATCCTGTTGCTGCTATAGCTGTGGTATCCCTGAGTGCCAGCAATGGGTGTAATGGGCTTCCAGCCAGAAACCCACATGCTGGTGACAGGGAATTACGATACTGGACTGCTTTTTGAGAAAGACTACAGTTCTGTTGCCATGGTGGTCTGGGCATTAAACTGCCAAATGCACATATTAAAAGTATCATCAGAATCTCCTGTCAGAATTGAAGGATAACGCTGGGGAGATTGAGGAAAAGACCCTGAGAGAGGAGATGCAAGAATTATGTTATATTTCTTCTCAATTTAACAGGCAGTCTATTAAGTGAGGCTGCTATTGCTGTGTATGAATCATGCAAAGCAGAAACCACTGGGTCTGTCATTCAGTGTCATGCCTCCTTTTGAGGACTGAAGCCCTGTCAAATCATGTTAGAGCACAACTTCTTAATGTTCTGTTGGAGAACAAACTGTTGTTTGCCCCCGTTCAGAAAAATATTTAAGAGACTGAAGGAAAAGGGAAGTGCCATACCCTAGACCCTAGAGGGAGAAGTTGCTTCAGTCCCTTGCACCTCCCTGCCCTTACCCCTAATTCTCATCCACCCCATCCCCTACTGAGCTCCTTTTTTCCTTTCATTAGCACCCTAAGAGAAGGGGACTGCCTTGGCCTCTTACTGTTATGTTCCCCTTACCCTGTGGAGCCACAATCTATTACCCTTGGCTTCCTTGCACACCCAGTCCCAGATCCTCAATTGTTGCTTTCCAGGTTCCCTGGATGTAATTCTTCACTGGGTAGGTCTTCCAATTTCTTGGGCAGTCAACCTTATGATGCTTATTGTTAAATCCAGGAAGTGAAGGATTCTAAGTGAAGTTGCTGGCCAGACTGCCCCCCCCCTGAAGTGACCCTTGGGGCTTCTGGTCTCCCCAGAAATCATCTAGGCATTACGTTGGATAAGGGAGTTGGTCATCAGCCTCTTTATCCTACCCCCCCAACACTACATGGCCCAACTCTTTTCCAGATGCATATACTGGCAACACAGAGACTCTACCTGTACTCTAGTAGGCTGGCTTACCTCACTGCCTTTATGGAAGGAGGGATTATAAATGCAGATTGTTCCTATTAAAAAAAAGCCCCAGTGTTCAAAATGCTAACCATGTAAGTCCTTCTGCTTCCCCTTTTATCTCAAGCCTTTATGGTCACTCCTCAACCTGTAAGATGCTTACCTTTACCTACCCATAGCCAGAGAAGAAAAAGGTATTTCCTCAGATTTGAAGTAGGAGTTCCCTTCTTCCAATTTGCTTCTATGCCCTTTGGTTTATCTTTTGCACCCAGGGTACTTGCAAAGTAACTACCTGTTGGACGCGAAAAGGGCATCCATATTTAACCATACCTGGATGTACCTTGATTCAGGCACCAACCGTAGAAGAGATGTACAGGGCACTTCTTTTAACCTTGAATGCTTCCAGCTTAAGAATCTCTCGGAACCTGCTAAAGTCATACCTACCACGCTAGAGACATGTTTTTTCCTGGTTCCTGGATCCTAACATAGACACCATATACTAGAAGACACCCCACACCCACACAAGAAGACGTCATCTTCTTGACCAGTTGTTTCACAACACAACCACTATTGAGAACTGGCAGTCAGGGTGGAAGACCACTGGGGGGGGGGTTAGTGTGCTGCATTAGTTTTTTTTTTTTTTTTTTTTTTTTTATAATACACATTCTATGTGCTGTTAAGTTTAGAAATTAGTTATAATGGGGTTTGCGAAGGAAGAGCTTATGAGATCAAGTCCTGGTGCTGTATGTACTAGTTACTGTGGCCATGTTTTGCTGCTTGGATTCTGCTGTTTGTGTGGTGGGTACTGGCAGGATGATTAGTTTATTAACTTCTCCTGCCTTGTAAACTCTCTGAATCTATTAATTACTGTAAGGGAGTTTCTTAAGACACTAGGCTGCATGACTATCTCAATCTTTATCATTCACCTTGGTAGGAATGCACATGAGGAAACTTCAGTGGAACTTGTGAAACCGATGCTAACAGTGTACCCAGTCCTTGCACTATCCTATGCTTTTCCTATCCTGTATTAAAAAATGGGTGGAACCTGTGAACCCCAGTTGGGTACCTTACAGTCTAGGCCCGGGGACCAAAACACTCAACAGAGACTTCCAAGATGGCTGCACACTGAATAACAGTTTAATTTAGTGCTCCCAGTGTGAAAACAGAAACTCAGAAAAGAGAGGTAGTGAATTTGTCATTTTGGATAAATTTCAGTAACTGGCTAGTAAGTGCACTGCCTGAATGCCAGCAAAAAAAGAAATTCAGAGATCCTGAAATAAAATCAATTACAAAAGATGAGAAAACAAAGGCTGGGAGGAACCTGCAGCTGATCAAGCATGACTTCCAGTAATCAGAGGAAAAAATAAATCCGACTTGCTCAGAGCTGATAAAATGAAATGAAACACACTGAAGGAGTATATCAACTCAAATAACAAAAAGCTGGGAAAAATGGAAGAAGCTTTAATTAGATATTCAGATGAACTGATAAAACTGAAATAATCAGAGGTCAAAATGAAGAAAAGGCTGACCAAATATGAAACTGCTCAAGAGAAGATGTTTCAAAAAAATGGAAGAATTAGAGGACAGAACACGTAGGGAAACATGATTTTCTGCTTTACAAGAGAAACTGGAAAGAACAGACTTTATTAATTTTATGAAAGCACAACTAAGCAACTGGACTGGTATTCAACAGCAAGAGTTTTTAATTGAAAGGGCTCATTGTGTATATGCACCAAACCTGGCCATGAGAAGCAGCCCAGACCTTTCATAATAAAGATGCAATCCTACCAGCAGGAACAGTTGATTCTGACAAAACTGTGGTGGTAGGACAAAGTGATAAAAGTGAAAGTGAAAGACAGTAGTGTTTGTGGAACATGATTACTTACTGTACGCCAGTCAGAAGAGGGATAAATTTATTCCAGCAATCAGGAAATGTCAGGAAGCAGATGTGAGATTCAAGTTGTTGTTTCCATCTATTTTCAGAATATTTTCCCTGCAGAGCCAAAATAATTTTTGATAAGAACATGCTAAGGAGGAAATATAAAAGTTTGTCCAACGTCTGTTTACCGGTGAAGTCCTACTGGAACAGAGCCCATTTTCAGAAGAGACCTGGGGAGAAATGCTCCAAATTAATGTTGTTAGAATGTGGGAGGACACCAGAGCACCCAGAGGAAACCTACACAAATGCTGGGAGGACATGCAAACTCCCCACAGAAGGCACCCCTGTGAGGTGACATCATGCACAATTGTGCCACCCAGTATAGTATTAAAAGGTGAGCTATCAAACAAAAGGGGATTCTCCTTTGTATTCCTCTGATAATAAAGCTGATAGACTACACCACTGAAATCTGTTTCAATATTCCAAATGAAAATGCTTGAAAGGTGGAAAAAATGCACAAGAGCTGACTAGAACTAGGGGCATGTTGGAAATGAACCAGAGACTGGATTTGGGAGATGGAGGTAAACAGGAAAAAAAAACAGCAACTTGGAAATTGATGAATAAATATTACAAAGCATTAATTATATTCATGAAATATGATAGAATAAGAATGCATACACTATTAGAAGAATACAGAAGAAGGAAGAGCTAGAATGCATACACTATTAGAAGAATACAGAAGAAGGAAGAGCTAATCAAAAATGCTTAGAAAGACTGACACAGTAAAAACAGTGCACAGTATCAAAACAGACCAGGATTTGTAATTAATAAACTAAACACATTACACAGGCAGAAAAACTTAGATGATATACAGGTAAAGATGAAGGAAAATAACAAAATAAGTGATTTATTGATAACCTAAAAAAGTTTAATTATGAACAAAGCCAAAGGAATAGAATACCACCAAAAATGAGAAATAAGATACTACATGGAGAAATATTTATGAAGAGTCTGAGGAACATAACAGAGATGCTGAATGGATAGAAAAATTAAAAGAAACCATAAGGAGTTCTAATGCAGAGGATATGAAAATAGATAAAGCAACAACCAGAGAAACTGAAATAACATTAAGAAAAGCTCCTAACTAGAAAGCCCTGGGCCCAGATGCAGTACCTAACTTCTGGCTAAAAGTATTAATATCTTTGCACAAAGCTCTTGACCCGAGTAAGAATTACTTGTATGCACATCCTGAACAGAGACCAATGGGAAAAACAATACTCCTGCTGGACAGCATACTGCAAGCCAACCTAAACACTATAGGCCAATAACTTGCCTTCCAACAATATGCAAACCATATACTGGAATTGATGCTGACAGAGTTTATAGTCATTTAGAAAAAAAGCTCAATTATGGTAATAGAATAAATGGGTAACAAAAAAGTCGTCTGGAACAAAGGATCATTTGTTGATAAATAAAGCCATAATAGAGAATTGCAAAAAGGAGGAGAAGTATACCATGGATAGATTACAAAACAACATTTGACAGCATCCCACATTCATAGATAATGGAATGCTTACAAATGTATAAGATGCACCTTACTTTGATCAATTACAATACAGCAGCCATGAAACAGTGGCAAACCTCTTTGCAGTTAAGTCATGGCAAAGGGCAGATTATAAACCAGGGATAAAAATTCAAAGGGGGATATTCCAAATTGATTCTTTGTCACCACTTCTTTATTGTCTTGCCTTTAACTCGTGAAGTTGTTTACTTAGCAAATTAGGCCATGGCTACAGTTTGGTTCCCAGAAAAAACTTTTGTTTAAAAACTTTTTCATCTACTTTTTGGGGATGACTTAAAATTGTACAGTTCAGTACATGAATTGAAAGCAGAACTGCAAGTGGTTAAAACTTTCTCAGGTGATATAAGAATGTAATTTGATCTTGATAAATGTGCAAAATCAACATTTAAAACAGGAAAGCTGCAACACCAAGAAAGTATTAATCTGGGACAGGAATGTGATATAAAGGAATTTGAGTGGGGGAAATATATAAAATATTTGGGAGTTGATGAAGGATCAGTAATAAAACATGAACAAATGCAAATAAATCTCAGTAAGGAATAATTTAAAATACTAAAACTAATGCTGAAAACTGTGTTGACATCCAGGAACAAAGTCCAGGCTATAAACAAATTTGCTCTTCCTGGTCTGACTTACAGTTTTGGGGTGACTGACTAGCCCCAAAAGGTATTGGACAGTTGGAGAGAAAAACAAGAAAAATGTTTAATGCTTATCAAACAATATAAAAAACTCAGCCTATACCAAGATTATATATTCCTTGTTTTGAAGGAGGTATGGGCTGCCTTGAAATTGATTACATGTGTAGATCTGCAGTGATGGGACTCCATACATATCTACTAACCTCACCAGATCCTAACATACTGAAAGTCTAAGATGACTTCTCTGGTTAGTTTAGCAGAAGCATTTTGGCATCAGGCAGGAATGGAAAGCAAACCAGAAGTAGACAACCTTCAGAAAATTGAGTGTGTAAAAACAAAAGAAAGGTAAAGGATCAGATCAGAATGAAAGAAATTTGGGAAATGCATAAATATTGTGGTGAGTATAGAGCTCTACTGGAACAACTGTATGTTGACCAGGATTTGCCAGAGGAATGGTTAAGGAGAGATTAATTGAATCCAAAAGATGAAAGGTTAATAATGGTGGCCCAGGACAGTGGACTATGTACATGTTGATTTACAAAGTAAACTGGAAAGTCATCCCTGGTTTGACACCTATATATCTAATGGACACAACCTGTAAATGGTTAATCTCACAGGCCTATGCTTACACTTATCAGGGGTATCAAAACTTGTCCGAGATTTGGGATTGCATGGCTAGGCTTAAAAGGCCCTTATGGTCGTTAGCCTACTAAACACCTATGAACCTGTAAGTCCATTAAACATGTGAGAGAAACGGACAAATGCAGGTTCTGTAAAAAAAATATATATATATAGAAACAATCACTCGTTATTACTGGATGTGATACACTCATGACAGAGGGTTGGAAAACATCAAAGGTGAGTGCAGCAGCCCTCTCAATTGTCCATTTGTTGGAGACTGTGGGAATTTTGCAAAGATCTTCGACAAGTTGATGTAGTTGTACCTTGGTGAAGTCCCTAAAGATAGTCTCATTTGGTGATGGGAGTGGTATCACCAGGCCTGGCAGTGAAGATGGCTGACTTGTGGTCAGGTTTAACCAGCCTGAGCCATAACTCAGAGGGGGTGAAAAGGACAGACACCCCAGGAGCAGTGTGTTAGGGAAGCAATCAGAAGATGTCATTCAGTTGTTGGTGTAGTGCAATACCAGTATCCTGTTCTGTTGCTGTATTTCTGAATGCCACTATGGAAATTAAATTTAGTACTACTCTTGTGCAGTACCAAAGCTCTTTGTGTGTGCTATAAGTCGTAGCAAGCCGTTTGCTACAAATGCAGCAAGTGGATTCCTGCAGTTTAAAAGCAGGGGGAAAATAATTGTTTTTCTTCTCCTCAGCTGAACTGAGGGGCATGGTGCATTAACTGGACCTAGATGGCTCCTGAGTTTTAGGAGTAATGGCCATATTGCAGACTTTTCTTTTTACTCATCAATTTACTGCTGAGGTATACCAGATCAGGAATCAACACTGAGCACTAGAGGAGTGGGCTATGGCTCTATAACTAGGGTATGGTATGGGCAGCTGGTTGCTAAAGACTATGTCAAGGATGTTAATAATGCTAGTGGGAAGTTTTACAATTTGCTACAGTGCACTGGTATTAATGAAGTCTTAGAAATACTAAGCATATCCATTTATAGAGCTGTAAATCTGTCAATTAATGCTTGGGTAATTGAAGCAAAATATATTTAGGTTGATATTGAAAGCTAAAATGGTGTTAAGATAATTTCCATGAACTCTGGGGACACTGACAGGGCATCTGCAGCTATCAATGAAGTAATAGCTGGATTTTTCCAGCATTATTTGGATTTCCAAGAGCTCTAAGTTAGGATTGTGGGTAATTTGTTGTGAGGCTTCTGACAAATACTGTTGCACCCCCCTCAATTACTCAAGGGCCTAAAGGCATGATGGGCACTAATCCCTGGTGCAAGGGGAATACTGTTATTGCATTCAAACCATGTCTCAGTATAATTACACAAGTATGGATGTAGCTGAGTTGCAGGAAGACCTCAAGTTCTGGAATATTCTATTTGGACTCATAGTATTGAATAGTACCACTATATGTTGTGCGAACTTGAGTATGAGGAGGATTCTGCCTAAAAATGACAGTACACTGAAGCTTTTATATATATATATATATATATATATATATATATATATATATATATATATATAGGTGTAAGCCATCTCTGGTGAAACATGGAGTCTTATCTACCATTTCAACTCAGGCCAACATGTACTGGATTTCCTTAGAATGACACAATGACTTAGTCAATTATCTTGTCATGGTAACCAGTTATCGTACTTGGTGAAGGCAAGATACTACACAAGACAAGCGTCTTTCCTGCTGTTAACACATGCATACTAAGTTTCAACATGTCTCTTTCCATGTCCTTCTGGGGTGGAGTACCTCAGGTCATTCACTTCCACAAAGGCCATGGAGAAATTGTAGTCTTATCTGTCTGGTTTAGCAAATGACAAAGATCCATATCACATTCATGAACCCTGTGTATCACAAAAAGTGAATCCTAAGATGAACAAGTATATAAACCCCAACAGAGATATGAGGAGAAAGCTGGCTCCAGTGTTAAAGCAGAGGACCGACTTCACTTCCTTGTTTGGGAAAAATGAAAAGAAAAAAAAACAGTTAAATGTTACGATATTAAGGAACAGTAATAAACAGTCCAAAACTTCAGCTGTTAATTCCTCTTCTATTATGGTACTGAAGAAACATAATCAAACAGGCTTTGTCACTGGAATAACTCTGTTTTAATTTATGATAAGCAGTTTCATCCATCAACTGGGCTTCATCAAATCAACCTTTCAAATAACAGCTTTAACCCATGAAAAAAAAATAATATATATACATAAAAGGCCCAAAGCATCATAAATCATGATTGGCAACTTCATACATAGTAATGAACCTAGCCTGATGTAACATAAGTCATTTTTTATGATCCAAACTAAAATAAGAAACAGAGTACTAATAAAGCAAAATTAAAATAAACTGAAGTGCAGAACTAGTAATTATCTACTAGTCTGCCTTCAGACAGGAGCAAGGTGTCATAAAACTTCCTTTACCAAAGGCTTTTTAATACCAAGATGACAACAGGATCCTTCCAAAAGGAGTGATAAACTAAAAATAAACAAGAAAATTTCAGAGCTGAGGTCCCCCAAAGTTCATTGATGACTGTAAGCTGGGAGCAATCCTCAAATTCCCAAGCAATGCTGACATCCTACAAAAGCCTAAAACTGACAAACGACTGATGCCAAAACTATGCTCTGAGACTAAATGCTAAAAAAATGCAGAAGCATAACCTTTGGTAAATCAGATATCACTGCAAATTATAATACTGATACCACAGCCCTCAAAGTTGATCCAGTGGTGAGGGACCTGGAACACCGATAGGTAGTAACCTAAACTATGATCACCAAGTAGCTATGGTAGTGAGGAAATCCTTCTGTGTGGCTCAACTTATAAGTAAAGGCATGACATCAAGATAAAAGGACATCATAGTGCCATTGTACTCGGCTTTCATCAGGCAGATAATCGAGTAAAGTACTCCCTTCTGCATGTACCTAACTAGGCATTTACACCAATTGCAGCATCCCCAGAGGTTTCTCAGTAAAAAAAAAAAATACAAAGCATAAGACACATCTTATGCAGATGTCCTATACCTTTACTCTGTTTCATATTATTTATTGAGGTGACTTATGCCTGGCATACAAGGCATTCTCTGATCCAGCCCTGATTAAAATGTTACATATTTGCAAGAAAAGTTATGCATTCCATGGGCCTGAACTTACATTATGACTCCAGCAGAACTTGCTGGAGAGACAGATTCATATCCCAAAGACTACCTCGTCTATGGAATAAACTTTCCATCTTCATAAAACAAAGCCTGTCCCTCACGCTCTTCAAAAAGAATTTTAATAAATGGATGGGCAAATGTAAATTTTCTGTAAGGGTACTGCCCATGTCTCTTATGAACAGAGGCAGTCTGTAATGACTCAGGGCTCCAACATTCAAAGACCCACTACCCTGATACTATCCCAACCAATATCTGGGAATTAAGATATAATATTGTCATATCCTGGCTATTATTGGCTAAGCTTGTAAAGGCGCTTGTGCCAACCTGTGTGTGTGTGTGTGTGTGTGAGACAGAGAACAGGCACATGAATCAAGAAAACCGCACCCACTAGATTAACCTTGGAAAAGATGCGATATAATGAAACATCACTGATTAAAAAAAAAAAAAAAAGCAATCAAAATAAAAACAGTAATCATAAGTGTAAGAAAAGCTCTTTCACCCATAGGGCTTCATCAGACATACACTAAAATAGGGGAAAAATGCATCAATCAGTAAAATGTGTGGAAAAAATGCAGATGACTATGCATATGTATAATGTAGTAGCAGAACAGAAAACAAGCAGAAACCATCAAAAATGCATGCATATATATGTCCAAGAAAAGAAAGGAGAAAACAAGTCATGTCAAAGCTATTAATGAAATATGTTGTGGTCTAGGTTTCTAAGATGAAGAATGCATTTAATTGAACAAGCAGAATTAAGTCTAGGCAGGTTGTAGGCATTAAGGCAAATTTGCCTTTCCAGCTCCTCCTTTCAAAGAATGGCATTTACAGTTCCCCTTAAGTAGACCCATTATGATGATGTCCAAAATATGAAAAGTGAAAAACAAATTATCTGGTGATTCAGTGCTCTACTTTGCAAGAGGATTATTGCTTAGTCTATTTCTAATTTCAGATGTGTGTTGGGCTATCCTCCTTTTAAACTTAGATGCATCTTTTTCCAAGTTTATTATGTGGGTGCACTTTTCTTGATGTATGGCTCCCAAATATGCAACAAAGTGTAGAAGATTTAGGGCTTTTTGCTTGGAAGTGTTTGCATAGGTATTTTTATACCCTAAGCAGACTCCAAAGAATTTTTCCTCCAGTGGATTGCAAATGTCGGAGGTGTGATAGGGAAGAAGGAGGTAATTGGGAACATATTATTTGGGAGTATAATGAGTTGATAGACTTTAAAAATTCCTGGCAGACTTTGTCAGAAATCGTGGGTGACCAAATTTGTGTAATTAAGGAAGTGTTTTTTGAGCTGTAATACAGGATCTGAATTGCTTAGACAAATTATGGCCTTGAGTTTAATTCTGGTGGCTACCAAAAAGCCAGTTACTAGAAAATGGACATCAAAGTCTAAGCCAACCATATTAGAAGTAGTGAATATAGTAACAAAGATAAAATAACTGGAAGTGAGATCTTTACAAAAGGGTAGGAACAAATTACATAGATAAATTGGGAACTTTGTGAACAATACATGCAGAATAATATTTTGGAGGAGGGGTAAGGTTTAAGGGAAGGCAGAAATTGAATGAACTATGTAGTGTTCTATTGACAATGGTTGTACAGGAGATTATATGTGAAGTATAATGTCTGAAACTGAAAATATGTCAATATGGTTTACTTTCATTTATATAAATGTATGATTGTTCATGTCATAAGTGATAATTCAATAAAGATGTAGTTGTTAAAAAATTAGGAGAGACTTTGATATTATTCCATATACTTTCTGGTATCACAGAAATCCAAGTACCTTAAGCTAACATCAGGCTTAAGCAACCACTGCAGTTTCATTCTCAAAATGTCCTTTCACATGGTCACCATTCAGTCACTCCTCACTTTATCCAGAAGAGATGTGTTAATTTGAACTTTAGGGTGGTCAACTATACATATAGAAAAGTAGTTCAGATTATTCCTGGTCTTTTGGGTCAGAATCAGTCAGTACAAATTCTGAACATTTTTATTTGGCCTCTTTCCTACTGCCTAGAGTATTAACCAAGCTGCTGCCAGTAGTTGCCACCCATCTCCTGTTGCATGAATCCAGTGTCTTCTATTAATTGACCTGATGGTGCCACGTGGTTGACTCCTGAGATAGTCTAGTGCAGTACAGGGAGTATCTCCTATGAACAGTTCACTCCTCTGGGATTGCTGTGAACATTTTACTGTGTTTTGTCTGAATTTTATGGATCTATATCATATTATTGTAAAATCAAAATGTCGAATGGCATAACAGCGAAAGTGCCGAAATGTCGAGGGTCCGTTTTTGAGATTGCGATACAGTGAAGATTGGGATATTTGCCCTTTCCTCACTGTAGTGCAATCTTGGAGTTGAAATATATATTTAGTGGGGGGTGCAGCCCCCCACAATTCTGAATTTGAATTTCAGCATTTTCGCTCTTGTGAGCCTTTGACATTTTGCGTCTATGATGTTATGATGTAGACACAAATTATATGTGTGTGTGTGTGTGTATATATATATATATATATATATATATATATATATATATATATATATATATATATATATATAGGGTCTACCTGATAATGCTGAAACTGCAAAATGCCAACAACGAGAACACTGACACCGGAAGATCGACAACGGAGATGACAGTTGAAAATCCCGACGCTGAGAACACCGACATGTTAAGGTAAGTGTGGGGTTAGGGGCGGATTAAGTGAGTTAGGGCACGGAGTGTTTGATAGTGACAGACTGTAGGGTTAGGGGTGGGTTAAGTGAGTTCGGGTTACGGTGTGGGTTAGGTGAGTGTGCGATAGTGGCGGACCTTAGGGTTAGGGTTTTAGGTTAAGGTTAGTGCATAGATAGTTGTGTATGTAAGGTTTAGTGTAGGTTTGTAAGGTTTTTGGTGTGCTTGTGTTGTGTGTGTGCTTTTTGGATAGGGGATTTGTTTTGTTTGTTGATTGTCGGGATTGTGGTTTGTCGGGCATGTGAAGTTTCGTATTTTTGAACTTTCGGTTTTGTGGTGTCGGTGATTTTGTTGGTGTTTTCGTGTGTTGGTGTTCAGGTAGACCCATATATACATACATATATATATATATATATATATAGTTAATTGTATACTCTTTCAGTTCAGCACTGGAGTATTATAGAAAGTGCACATACCATTTGGCAATACTGCATTCTTAACATGTGCTTTGTTTTTTTTTGTGTGAGTATTGATGTTTCTATCTCTGTACACATGCAGTGGAATGTTAGCTTACATATACTGTGAGTGAATGTTTGCATCATCAAAGGGATGTATGTACATATATATATATATATATATATATATATATATATATATATATATATATATTCACTTCATAATTTCGAAATACCGAATTTCAGTATTTCAAAATCATAAAGTCGAACGTACATAATCCTGACAACATATAATCGCGAAACACAAAATCATGAACACGTACAAACCATACACCACACAACACATACATCAGCCAACCCACATTACAACAAACAAGACACACAAACACACAAAAACACAAACAAACAAACCTACACTACATGGAAGCAGGGGGGGCAATACCTCCTGCACCCTCCATGTGGGGAGCGGCACCCCCCCTACTTATATATACTAACTCTGAGATCGCACAAACAGTCACAAAAAGGAAACACACACCCACACATTTCACAGTCCCTCACGCACACACACACACACACACACACACAAACATCACACATATACATACATCCACACATTCAGACACACTCAAACTCCCACACATAACCCTTACAAATCACTCACTTACCTTCAATTGCACCTACAGCCATACACGATACACTCCCAACACTGCACGCCATGTACCGTAAGCCATAACCGCAAATTTGAGATATTTGAATTCACGATTATGCACTTTTGCGATTTTCAGTTTTCGACTATGATTTCAAAATACTGAAATTCGGTTATTCAGTATTTCGAAATTATAAAGTGAACCCATATATATATAAAGCAAGATGCAATTGCGGAAATGCCCAGGTAGTTGCAAAGTTTTAAATGATCTGAAGCTGTTAGAAGCTTAATCTGGCAAACAACTCTTTAAAGCAACACACGCCACAGTATTAAGCTCCACACTCAGACAACCCCACAATTGACTCTTACACCACTAATACAAACAGCTTTCTCATATTATAAAACAGCAGGCACTTTTTCAGCTACCAGAAAGAAGCCATCTAACAAACTAATCAGTGCTCTTGTAAATCATTCATAACCTGGAAAATCACCTGCCATGCTAGTGGCTCAAACAATGAAAATATTAATAATTTGGTTTAAGTAACCCTGCAAATAACTGGCAACCTTGAACATCAGTACAGTGTTATTGTTGCTGCAGTGGGTCAATCAATGGGCGTGTTAATACATTAATATAAGTAATTTGTGAATAAATAAATTAATAAGTAACATAAACACTGAATACATGACAATGAAAATAAAGTCACAAACCTGAAATAGCCTGCAGCAATATGGAACATTCATAAATATAATGGTAAATAAATAATTCATAGTAATGTTATCAAATTTTTTTCATGATGTAAATAAACCTGCATGCAGACCTGAACCACTGACACTGTACACAAGGAGCTGTTATTCTAACTGCTGCACCAGCAAACTGCTGGTAGACAGATGCTCCAATTATTGACTTCCTCCTACTGCTGCAAGCTGTATACAGGGCATTCATGCCTGTTGTAGCCACATTGCAGGTTATGTTCTAGGTTGTTGATGATTTGCAGGGTCACTGATTGGGTTGAGAGAAAGGTTCTGTGTGATAAGGTGTCACTTGAAGTAGCATGCTTCAATCTTTGGGTAGTCAACTTTTTTATTTATGACATAAAACCAGCCCAATTATACCATTTTTCTTTGCTGTGGCTACTAGCCAGCAGATGTATCTATATAAATGTAAGACACGCAAATTCAACTTTTACAGTTACATACAGCTGTTATCACATAATTTGTTAATCATCCGCTTCATGGCAACAAGGAAATTGAGATGTTATGTGATCCTATCTCGCCTACATTCTGTACTGATGGGCTCGGAGCTGATCCCTCGGCTCCGACTCGGCACACTATGCTATAGAGCGAAGCCTCTTATTGGCTGAGCTATTTTCTATCCCAGGATGCACCACCACTAATCTCCCAGATCTCATTTGCCGCTTACAAGCTAGGACGTGGTCTCAAACTTGGCTGAGCTAAGTACTGTTTTCTTTCAAAGTTCCTGTCAGGAATTTGCTTATTCTTACCCAAAAAGCTGTTTTAACAGCTATTGTTGTTGTACGAGTGTGTTTTGAAGAATTTTGTTGTGAAAATTGTGTTTTTGATTAAGGGAAAGGTTCCCGTTTAAGTTAGAGGGGCCTTCCCCTATTTTTTCAGCTAGTGTCTGTTATTTTTTCTAGGAGGACAAGTACCTGTTTAAATTAGAGGGTCTTGGCCCTCCTGTTCTGTATTTTTTCTTTTTGATATTGTATTGTGTCCTTATATAAAAAAAAAAAAAAAAAAAAAGTTGGTTTAAAATTGTTGTATTGTGTTAAAATCCTGAGCAGATAGTGCTACTTTATCCGGTTGCAGTGTTTTTTGGTAGTCAGTAAAGATGTCAAAAGAACATAGACCCTCAGGGTTCAAAAAGTGCACGAGGTGTGGTTATAAAATGTCTATAACTGATGACCACTCCTCGTGCGTATATTGTTTAGGCGCCAAGCACCTACAGGAGTCCTGTAGCGTGTGTCACGCCTTTTCATCTAGAGTCCTCCAAGAGAGGAAGAATAAATTAATATTGAAAGGGCTGATTAAACCCTCCTTCGAGGAGGCCTTATCTTCCTCTTCCTCTCCTACTAAGAAGAAGAAAGCGTCGGCTCCGACCAGCCCATCGGAACCGACCGCTAAGAAACCTAGGCAGGCTTCTCCATCGGCTCCACGGACTTCGGAGCCGAGGGCGGAACGGTCTGCCTCGATGCCTCCAGTCTCGACTCCTCTGGTTTCAGAGCTGAGGATTGGGGCATCGAGAGGCGGGTCACCTTCATCGGCTCCACTGATTTTGGAGCCGATGAGGGTTGCCGGCTCAGACTCTTCCCCTTCGGCGCCAAAGCCCTCCTCGGCACCGAGGGAAATTGTTTTGAGGTCTCCCTCGGAACCGATAGTAGTCGAGTCCATTCGGAGCCAGTCCCCTAGTCGTTTGGAGCCGATGGAGAAGTCGGTTCGGACCCGATCGGTGTCATCTAGATCCTCCAAGATGTCTGATTCGGACATCGACAGGGTGCTCCTAAGACTTTTCCAGTCTCCTGTGTTCCAAAAGTTAGTTTCGGCTCCAGCCCATTCGGAGCCGATGGTCCACCCTGTTGTTATGGTTCCTCCTCCAACAGCCTCGGCACCGTTGGAGCCGGTGCTGGTGGAGCCGATGGAGGTTTTCGGGTCGGGCCCGACCCTTACTCCAACCCTGGCTCTCGAGTCAGAGTTCGGTACGCGGACCTCCTCTGTCGGCCCCGAGGGGGGACGCTTCGGGACTGATGTTTTCAGTCCCAAGCCTTCCTCTCGGTGCGTCGGCTGCGGGGGTACCATCTACCGTTGTGGCCACGGAGGTGGGACCTTCCCAGGATTCTGGTGGTCCCGCCTTCAGGGCCATGAGGAGTGCGTTAGCCAAATCTTCTTTGGCTACCTCCACGGTCTCTCCCGCACCTTTCCTGCATACGGAGACTGGGTCTTTGGCAGTTCCCCTGTCCTTAGACAGCAGAGCCCCGGGGCCTGAGGTCACCCCCACTGGGGGTTCCCCCCCTCCTGGAGGTCCCTCTGAAGCCTCTTCAGAGGAACCCCCCAGGAAAAGATCGTGCAAGAGGAAGCACGTTGACTCCCCCGATGAGTCTCTCACGTCAGACACTGATCTTGATGATGCAGAGGCGTCCCCTAAGTCGTCCTCAGATGATGTCTCCTTTGCAGACATCCTGGAAGCCCTTAAACAATGAGGCGGCTGGCAATCCAAACCCCCTTCTGCTGATGAGTCGGTGTTCCTTAAGGCCTTCGGGGCTCAGCCCTCCACCTCCTGGGTGTCTCCGCCCTTCGACGAGCTCCTAGATTTGATCTGTCGAAGGGTGTGGGAACACCCAGACTCTGTGGAACCGGTGCCTGCTCATCCAAATAAGTTCCTGTCAGCACCCCCAGAAAAGGAGTTTTTGATGAAAGGTGTGGCTGTAGATGCCTTGGTGGTGGCATCTGCTACCCAGCAAGATGTAGCAGAGGCTTCGACGTCCGTCCATCCTCCTAATAAGGAGTCTAGGAGCATGGATCGGTACGGTAAGCGCACCCTAAGTTTCAGCGGCCTTTACTTTAAGGTCCCTGAACTATCTAACGCACTTCACCAGATTTCAGAGGGATCTGATTAAGGAGCTTTCAGATACCCTCTTGGGTAACCTGCCTGAGCAGCTGGCCCAGGCGGTTGGATCTCAGTTGGCTACGCTGTCATCCATATCAAACTCGTCCATGAGGCTCATTTCTTATGCGGCCGAAGGCGGTAAGCGGCGGTACAGGCATTGCTCTCGGAGGCAAGCCTGGCTCCGCCTGTGTCATTTTGCGGAGGCCTTCAAGTCTTCCTTTGCCGACGCCTTTGATGGGTCCTCTTTGTTTGGACCCAAGGTAAAGGACACATTGACCCGCCACGAGCAAGAAGGTAAGACTTTGACTGCCGTGGGCACGATTTTCCACTCCCTTTCGGCCTTAACCAAGGCTAAAAGAGGAGGGAAAATGTGGTTCCGTAGATCTCAAGTCTTATCCCTCACAGCAGGACGATCCCCCTTCTAGAGGCAGAGGAGGGAAATTCTTCTGGAAGACGCCGTCCCAGAGGCGGCAGAGGCCCCCGCAACACTGGAGACCGCGAGTCCTTTCGTGGCTCTTCAGCCTTTCACAGTCCCTGAGGGATTGCCTGACTGTGCAGCTCCGAGCCAGTCGGGGTCGTTTTTCGAGGCACCTAAAGCCTGGGAAGGTATCACTCAGGACCGATGGGTGCTTGAATTATCGCCGGAGGTTACGCCATCCCTTTTCTCACTCCCCACCTCAGTCCAAAAATCCCGGACCCGCCACCCAGTCAACGGAAATTGCAGCCTTAAAGTTTCAAAGCTGCTTCAAAAAGGAGTCATCCAACCAGTCCCCGCAGACCAGATCGGATTAGGGACTTACTCAAGATTCTTTTTGGTGCCAAAAAAGACCGGGGACTTGAGGCCCATTTTGGATCTCAGCATTCTAAATCGTTCAGTCAAAAAGTCCAAGTTCCGAATGGTCACCCTACAATCCATTCTCCCACTGCTGGAGAAAGGTGTTTGGATGTGCTCCATAGATCTCAAGGACACTTATTACCATATCATGGTACATCAAGTGTCCAGGAGACATCTGCGCTTCTGCCTAGGAGACAGTCATTTTCAGTTCCGCGCACTGCCCTTTGGTCTCACCACAGCCCCCAGGGTGTTCACCAAATGTTTGGCAGTCGTGACTGCTCACCTGAGAAGTCTAGGATTCCAGGTGTTTCCGTATCTAGACGACTGGCTCCTGACTGCCACCTCCAAGCATCTACTATTGCGGAGCCTACAAGCCACAATATCACTGGGCACTTCCCTTGGAATCACCTTCAATTGGCCAAAGTCTGTGTTGCTGCCATCTCAACGCATAAGATTCATCGGAGTAGAGATAGACTCAAACCAAATGCGGGTCTATCTACCTACAGAAAGGATACAAACCATACAGGCTCAAGTTCGAGCCTTACTTCCCAGATCCAAGGCCCCAGCCAGAATGGTCCTGCAGCTATTGGGATCTATGTCCGCCACGGTTCTTCTAGTTCCCCTAGCAAGGTTGCACATGAGAATTCTCCAGTGGCTTCTTTCAACACAGTGGTCCTTTCAGGATCTCCCTCTCAGTCACCTCATATGGATCACGGAAACCTGCAAACGGGACCTTCGCTGGTGGCTGGTGCCCTCCAATCTGGATCAGGGACGACCCTTTTTCCACCTCCTCCTGGCCACTTTGACTACGGACGCCTCCCAGATGGGGTCGGGGTCATTCCCTGGGCAGGTCAGTCCAGGGCAAATGGCATTCGGAAGAGACCCTACTTCATATCAACATCTTAGAAATGAGGGCGGTGTTTCTGTCCCTACAAGCCCTTCACGATTACCTCCCTCAGGGCGTAATTGCCGTTCACTCCGACAACATGTCAGTAGTCTGGTACCTGAACAAGCAGGGGAGGGACCAGATCATACCCCCTTTGCAGAGAGGCCATGAGAGTTTGGGAGTGGGCAGTGTCGACCAAATGATTTCTAGTGGCGACTCATATTCCTGGCAAGTAATCAAAATCAGGAACCAGAAGGAGTCACCACGAAAAAAGAACCTCCGTTTGAGACAATGTAATAAAATATTTAATGAGATAAAAGACAGTGAATAAGCGCTTTCGCATAGCAAAGCTATGCTTCTTCAGATAATCAAGTTTCAAATACAGTTGACGCTTATTTATATACAATAAAATAAAATCATTTTGGCGGGATCATTAAAACAATCAATCAATTAATCTGGTATCCAAGGTTACAAATGAAGTGCTTGCAGGAATTCAAATACCGGAGCTCCTAAATCGCAAAATGTTTTTGCTTTTGTAAGAGTAAAATCATCTACAAGCATGTGTCAGAGAAGACAAGAAGCAGTTTGTCTGACAGTCATCATGCACACAATGTGTAGCAAATAATGCATAAACACATAATGATTTAACCATTCTTAACAACATTATTAAAAAGTAGTCAAACTTCCTTCTCATCCCTTGCATAAAGTGTTGCTGAAATTGCGTATCTGGTTTGCATATCAGACAACATCCAGCAGGAGTCTACTCCTGGCGACACAACAAACAGCAAACCATTCGCAATGGTATTACTTGAATCATGTTTAAACCATAAAGGAAACATAGAGTGTGATGGTAAAGCATCTTGCTGAATCATTTATACAAAATAGGAGCAATGTTGGAATCATTGTGAAGACAGTTATCTAAACTAAATTAAATGTCCAGATTACAAATACATAAGCTACTCAGTTTGTTATAAAGTAGACATGTGCATAATCATAAGCTAGAAAACACCGTTCCTAACATCTAACAGTTTTCCTTCAAACCCTCTGCCAAACGGATGTAGGCATAAATATAAAAATGTGTAATAATAATAATTAGAAAGTTCCCATACATAACACCATCTATATTTTTCTAAAAAAGGTGGTAAAGGGGAAAAATAAGGCAAAAAATCTCTCTGAGTGGCATCGCAACCAATCTTGGTATGCTTGCAGGAAAAAAGATGTTCTTAACCATAGTAACGTCTCCGTTATGGGGACTGATGGCAGCTCTCTTAGTATATCATGTTCCTTATCTAATACTACACAACGTATAATTAGAGCCTCTCTCCAAAGAGGCATCAATCCTATGGATATAAAGCCTAATAGAGTATCCTATGAGAGGCATATCAGCTATTGCAAATCATTACTCAAAATGGAAAAATTGTCAAGAAACAAGAAAATCAATATAAAAAACAGTAAAAAACAGTAAAAAAACTGTGAAAAAACAGTGCACATGTAAAAAAACATATACAAAATACACATAAATAAAGGTAAAATCTGCTGCCACTGAAATGGAATCTCTGAAAAAATAAAAAACCTAGCACTATAAACTGCATCAATGTAAGTACAATAATAAAGATAATAATGAGCATTGTGGTATCTAACATATAGGGTCATACACAAACTATTTCTAAAAATGGGACAAAATCAGTTTTCCCATTATAAAGGTCTACTATTCAAAATAGGTTTTATGGACAAGAACTGATTTATCCCGGGGTCAATTTGTGCTTTCAGTAAGAGTATCCATTTTAACTCCAAACATGCTAAGTTGTTAACAACATCTCCTCCTCTAACATTATCCCTCATCACTTGTAGCACCTTAAATGTAAAATAATGAGAATCATGTTCAATGATATGTTTTGCAAGTGCATTTTGGTCATTTCTCTTCCTGATGTCATAGAGATGATTGTATAGTCTGTCCCTAAGTCTCCTTTTTGTAAGTCCCACGTAAAACGCAGGGCAGCATTCACATGTGGCCAGGTATACCAAATTTGTGCTGTTACAATTATAAAAATGGTTTGGATGGAACACATGCAGACCATGAGGGTGTTCAAAGGTTTGTTCCTTAGAAATGTGGGGACACATATGACATTTCCCACAGGGAAATGTTCCTTTTCTGTTTGATGTCATATCATTACTAACAAGATTGTACTTATCTATGCATAATATCTGTTTGAGGTTATTACAGTTCCTGTAACTGAAGGTCGGATGATTACCAACTACCCGTGTAGTATCTGGATTCATATTTAAAATATTCCAATTTTTCTTGATCAATTTCTGAATATTAGAAACATCACTCGTATATTTCAGCAAAAAGGACATGGTACCTGAATTGTCATGTTTTCTATTATTATTATATGAGAATCGATGTAAATTTTGTTCAGGAATATGTATACTAGAGGATACACCTAATACCTTCTGTTTACAGTCTCTTAACAAGTTACTGTTGTAACCTCTGTCCCTAAGAAGTCGTTCTAAAAGGGCTACCTCTCTCAAACGGTCAGCTTCATTAGTACATGTCCTGGATATTCTATTCAGCTGGCTTGTGACAATACCTGAGAAGGTATGCCTAGGATGCATACTTTCGAATCTTAGAAGAGAATTCTTCCAAGTAGGTTTCCTATAAAGTGATGTGCTGATGTCACTGCCTGTGTTGAGCTTTAGAGTTAGATCTAAAAAATTGACCTCTGAGCTCGAGGTTTCTACAGTAAACTTAAGGAAGGAGCTCATGGATTCTACATCTCTAACAAACTTAATACAATCACTATGGCTACCTTCCCAGACGAAGAGTACATCGTCTACAAACCTCTTGTAGAGTTTGACATTATTGAACTGGGTGTGTTTAAATAGATGGTTACTTTCCCACTCAAAAACTACCAGGTTTGCATAACTGTTGGCGCAGAGGGTGCCCATGGCAATCCCCCACTTTTGTAAATAGATTTTATCTTTAAACAAAAAGATGTTATTGTTAAGTACTATTTCAAGTAAGTAATTAATCAATGTCTGTCTATTGTTGGTATATTGAGACCTACTGAGTAGCAACTCACTAACGGCTTGCTGACCTAGCTCATTAGGTATACTTGTGAATAGATTAACAACATCCATGGTTACCAGCAGGTAATTAGATGCATCTTTGTCAAGTCTAAAATCTCTCAAGAACTCAATCAGCTGATAAGAGTCCGATAATATGTTAGGAATAGAATTCACAATCGGTCTCAACATGCATTCCAAAAAGGAAGAAATTGTGTATGTGCACCATCGTTCACTTGCCACAATCGGCCTCATGGGCACAGGGGTAACATTTTTATGAATCTTGGGCAGACCTTTTATGACCGGTAGCGTGGGATATTCAATCATAAAGTATTCATATGTTTCACAGCTGATTTGCCCACATAGTAGTAAATCATATAAATCTGCTTGTATTCTTTTTACTATATTATCAACAAAGGTCTTAGAAACTAAAGAGTAAGTGTTGGTGTCTGCTAGCATGCTTGTCATAGTGGTGTCATATTCAGCAGTATTGAGTAAAACCACCGCCCCGCCTTTATCTGCAGGTTTGATAGTTATAGCAGGATCACTTTTCAGTTGTTTAAGAGATCTCTGTTCTAATTCTGTCAAATTAAAGAATTTACATTTTTTCTGATTATTTGCAAATTATTCATAGATATCCTTCTCACATAGTTTGCAAAAACATTCCACATCATGTGGGATGGGTGGCATATAATTACTTTTGCGTTTAAAGAACTGTTTAACAGCATCTGTTTGTATGGCAGAGTTATCTTTAAAAAACAGCTTTAAAGCTAGATTACGACAGAATAGTCTGAGATCTATCAGAGTCTCATTCAAACTGCTGAGTTGGGAGGGTATGAAATTTAAACCTTTGTTGAGAAGTGTGACCGCAGACTCTGTCAAAGGGATGTCAGATAGATTACAAACTAAGTCATTCAATTCCTTTGCTTCCTCGTCTGTCCGTATTTTTCTTCTGACCCCTTTCTCTTGCGGGGCCCCCTGCTGTTGGAGCGGCCTCTCCATGCCGTCTGTTGTTTGACGGGGAACGGTAAAAAATGGGTAGACGTGCTGGCAGTGTCTTTAGGTCTAGCTCCAGAAACCATATGAACTTTATCAGCTTGTTGGTTAGGAAGAGGAGTAGTACTGACAGAATTTCCTCCTAAAGGACTGCTATTCTGAGCTGATATAGGTGGAGTGTCATTGGATTGGGAATTCTCAATAGAACTGAAAGGTGCAATATTAACCTCTGCTGTCATAGAATGAACAGTAGTAGTCTGTGAAGATATCCCACTATCTGTCACAGCTGGAGAACGGGTAGTTCTAGGCCAGACAAATATCTGACCGTTAGCAAAATCATTGGAGTCTCTGATTAGTTTCCTCTGTTTCACTTGCCTGAGTCTTTCACTAAACAAGTGCACCTGCGATCGGATATTATCTAGTCTCTGCTGAAAGTAGGCTGTGTTATAGGAATCATTAAAATGACGCTGTTGTAAGTCTACCTTATTCCTAAGCTCCGTCTCCAACGGAGCAAAATAGTCCAGTAACAGTTTGATATAATTAAAACCTAGACCTATATTTAGGTCTTGCCATTTTCGTAATAATATCGGGTGGCTGTCCCCATATGTCGGCATGCAAAACACTCGCATACCGCGAGGTATGACTTTAAAGTGGAGGCATGCCTCAAGGTGTAAACGCTGCCAGGCATACCTCTGCAGTTTAAACAGATCATCTTGAAAAGTTCTACAGAGAACATTAAACTCAGTTAGTACCTCACCGTTGTTGATGGCATTAGCCGGAGCGGACTGATTAGATATCTCCAGAGTCAATAAAGGGTTGGTATTCCGATGTAGAAGAGATTCCCATGCCGGTAGCACGACCTCCCTCGTCTCTGGTCTGAAGTCCAACTCGATATCGGTCGAATCCATGTGTAGAACCAGGAACAGCACGCCAAGGCAGAAAAATAATATATCAAAACTGTTACTGGTGCTCAGAGACGCCTTCCGACAAAATAATCCAGGTAATCTAAATCAGGAACCAGAAGGAGTCACCACGAAAAAAGAACCTCCGTTTGAGACAATGTTATAAAATATTTAATGAGATAAAAAACAATGAATAAGCGCTTTCGCATAGCAAAGCTATGCTTCTTCAGATAATCAAGTTTCAAATACAGTTGACGCTTATTTATATACAATAAAATAAAATCATTTTGGCGGGATCATTAAAACAATCAATCAATTAATCTGGTATCCAAGGTTACAAATGAAGTGCTTGCAGGAATTCAAATACCGGAGCTCCTAAATCGCAAAATGTTTTGCTTTTGTAAGAGTAAAATCATCTACAAGCATGTGTCAGAGAAGACAAGAAGCAGTTTGTCTGACAGTCATCATGCACACAATGTGTAACAAATAATGCATAAACACATAATGATTTAACCATTCTTAACAACATTATTAAAAAGTAGTCAAACTTCCTTCTCATCCCTTGCATAAAGTGTTGCTGAAATTGCGTATCTGGTTTGCATATCAGACAACATCCAGCAGGAGTCTACTCCTGGCGACACAACAAACAGCAAACCATTCGCAATGGTATTACTTGAATCATGTTTAAACCATAAAGGAAACATAGAGTGTGATGGTAAAGCATCTTGCTGAATCATTTATACAAAATAGGAGCAATGTTGGAATCATCGTGAAGACAGTTATCTAAACTAAATTAAATGTCCAGATTACAAATACATAAGCTACTCAGTTTGTTATAAAGTAGACATGTGCATAATCATAAGCTAGAAAACACCGTTCCTAACATCTAACAGTTTTCCTTCAAACCCTCTGCCAAACGGATGTAGGCATAAATATAAAAATGTGTAATAATAATAATTAGAAAGTTCCCATACATAACACCATCTATATTTTTCTAAAAAAGGTGGTAAAGGGGAAAAATAAGGCAAAAAATCTCTCTGAGTGGCATCGCAACCAATCTTGGTATGCTTGCAGGAAAAAAGATGTTCTTAACCATAGTAACGTCTCCGTTATGGGGACTGATGGCAGCTCTCTTAGTATATCATGTTCCTTATCTAATACTACACAACGTATAATTAGAGCCTCTCTCCAAAGAGGCATCAATCCTATGGATATAAAGCCTTCAACACAGTGGTCCTTTCAGGATCTCCCTCTCAGTCACCTCATATGGATCACGGAAACCTGCAAACGGGACCTTCGCTGGTGGCTGGTGCCCTCCAATCTGGATCAGGGACGACCCTTTTTTCCACCTCCTCCTGTGGCCACTTTGACTACGGACGCCTCCCAGATGGGGTCGGGGGCATTCCCTGGGCAGGTCAGTCCAAGGCAAATGGCATTCGGAAGAGACCCTACTTCATATCAACATCTTAGAAATGAGGGCGGTGTTTCTGTCCCTACAAGCCCTTCACGATTACCTCCCTCAGGGCGTAATTGCCGTTCACTCCGACAACATGTCAGTAGTCTGGTACCTGAACAAGCAGGGGAGGGACCAGATCATACCCCCTTTGCAGAGAGGCCATGAGAGTTTGGGAGTGGGCAGTGTTGACCAAATGATTTCTAGTGGCGACTCATATTCCTGGCAAGTCCAATTTGTTAGCCGACAGACTGAGCAGAACTATCCTCTCTCCACACGAGTGGTCTCTGAACATTACGGTTGCAAATCAGATTTTCAGCAAATGGGGAATTCCTTGTTGCGACCTCTTCGCAACCCGCTGAATCTTGAAGTGCAAAAAGTTCTTCTCCCTCACTCCGGCTCCGGGGGAGAGCCCTATGGACGCACTAGCCCATCCGTGGCCCACCGGCTTGCTATATGCTTTTCCCCCAGTTTCCCTCCTTCCCAGAGTGATCCAAAAGGCGTCTCACTTGGGGAGCAAAATGATCTTAGTTGCTCCTTACTGGCCTCATCAGGTATGGTTCCCCTATCTTCGGAAATATGCACTGGAAGGTCCATGGTTCCTGGATCAGATCCCAGACCTATTAGTTCATCAGCCGGGACTACTCCACCAGTCCCTACACACCTTGAAACTGACAGCTTGGCTCCTCCTCTTCCGACTATAGTCAGGAATCATACCTTAGACCTGGAAGTTGTACACATCTTATCTTCGGCCCACAAGTCTGCCACTAAGAAATTGTATTCTAGCAAATGGAAGAGATTTGCTATTTGGGCTCAACTCCGGGGTCTGGATCCCATCACTATTCCCGTATCAGAAGTCCTGAAATTTCTAACTTCCCTTTTCAATCAAGGCTCTTCAGTCTCTACCATCAAGGTTCAATTGGCAGCTATTTCCAATTTTCACGAGTCTATAAACCCACCTTTAATGAGCAACAGATTGTGTAAGACCTTCATGAAAGGTGCTGCGCTTTTACGACCTCCAATTTCTCATCCTGCTCCTCCATGGGATCTCGATGTGGTGTTACGTGCCTTAACTTCCTCCCCTTGAACCAGCAGCAACATGTGATTTAAAATTTCTATCGTGGAAAACTGCCTTTCTGGTTGCGATTACTTCTGCCAGAAGGGTTTTAGAGCTTCAAGCTTTGTCTGTAAAACCTCCGTACTTGGTTTTTCACAAAGATAGAGTATCTCTCAGGCCAAATCCATCCTTTGTCCCTAAGGTTTGTTCCAGTTTTTGCCTACAACAGTCATTAGAACTTTCAGTTTTCTTTCCAAAGTACTCAAACAAAGCGGAATACATATTCCACACATTAGATGTCCACAGGCAATTGCGTTTTTATTTAGATAGGACCAAACAAACAAGGAAAACAGATCAATTGTTTGTATCCTTTTCGGATAATAAATTGGGCAAAGCCGTCACAAAGGTCACTATTGCCAAATGGATCAGGGACTGTATTACTCAAGCTTATTCCTCTTCTAATAAAGAGCTTACGACCTCTGTCAAAGCTCATTCTACAAGAGCTATGGCTACTTCAATAGCATTCCATTCTAAGCTTGCCATTAGTGACATTTGTGCTGCGGCTACGTGGTCTTCCCCGCACACTTTCATTTCTCACTACAAATTGGATGTGGCATCTAGGGGACGAGCTTCATTTGGTTCCACAGTGCTCAGGAGTGTTTTCCAGTGAGCCACCCAGGATTTAGGTGCTAGGGACGCTGTCCCATCAGTACAGAATGTAGGCGAGATAGGATGACATAACATCTTTTAGTTATGTACTTTACCAT
Organism: Protopterus annectens; assembly: GCF_019279795.1. Lineage (NCBI taxonomy): Eukaryota > Metazoa > Chordata > Ceratodontiformes > Protopteridae > Protopterus > Protopterus annectens. Next base: position 1,179,856,677 of record NC_056725.1, on the reverse strand, counting down.
AACTTTAGATGTTTGGGATCCATCTCACCTACATTCCCAATAACCCACCCTCCTTCCCCCTTCCTTGGAGATCAGAGGATATCAGAAGGTCCGAATCCTGTTGTTTCATCTTGAAACGTCTGGCAATGTTATATAAACAAGTTATGTATGTGTGCATGAATGCGGACAAACAAGATCTGTGAGATTAGTGGTGGTGCATCCTGGGATAGAAAATAGCTCAGCCAATAAGAGGCTTCGCTCTATAGCATAGCGTGCCGAGTCGGAGCCGAGGGATCGGCTCCGAGCCCATCAGTACAGAATGTAGGCAAGGTGGATCCCAAACATCTAAAGTTATGGTAAGTACATAACTAAAAGTTATCTAAATTTCAAACAGCCATTGTGTTTGAACTACTTTCATGAACTGTCAAAATACCCAAATACCTAATCAGAAGACCACTAATCAACTGCATTTTTACCTCTGCAAACCAGTGCTTACAGTTGTCAAAAACCAAACTCTGGACCCACCTTTCTCCATAATGAAAACCAACTCTCTGCACATTTAACAACAATCACTTCACATACCGTAACAGCAACATCATTCTCCCAAATGTCTAAAGATAGTCCTTACAAATAGACAGAATAAGTAATGCAAACAGGATAACTTTAAATCACCATATGTTAGAATGAGAGCAAAGCAGCTAGCCCGGTGCCAGGATCTGTGATGTCACAAGGCCCCCTGAGGTCCCCTACACTAGCCAGATTGAACAAGTACAAAAACCACAACAGAGATGCAAGGAGATAGCTGTACCTAGCATTAAGTTAGAGGACTGACTTCACTAAAATGACTATGCATGTGTATATGTTGTAGCAGAACAGAACAAGCAGAAATCAACAAAAACACAGCCATAAAAATATCCTCCCATTGTTTCTTTGTGAATTGCTTATCCAATCTCTCCTCTCAATTCTTTCTAACCTCCTCTGATTGATTCCTATAGTTATCATGCAATATTTTATGTGCCCTATTAATTATCCATTTTTAACAGCAGCTTCTGTTCTAGATTCAGCTAAAAACTTTACCAGTGCTGGTCTTTCACTTAGGATCTCCCTATTCCTTTCTCTTTGTCTATACACTAATATCAATCCTTGCTAAGGAAGATAATCTCTAGCCTGCAGTCCAAATGTATTCTTGACCTTTTCCCATTGTATTACCTTTCCCTAATTATTTGCTCCAAGTGTCTTGGTTCCTTTGCCACTTTCCTCCAGTAAATTCAAGACCCATCTTTCCTACTCCCTGTACCTCTAATTGCAGTCATCTCTAGCTACAGAATTTCCTTTTCCCCTTCCTATATTAGCTTACTTCTTGGAATGCTTTATGCTATTTTATGAATATAATCTGTATGGCTATTGTTATTCTTCTTAAAGATCTGCATCCAAAATCTCAGTATCTCCTTATTTTTATTTAGATATGGGTATTATTTATTTTTTTTAAACACCTTTATTGAATTAACACTTGTGACATAGACACATTTTCATTTATATAAAAAAGTAAACAAACTGTATTAACAAGTTAAAATTAACAAACATTATGCTTCACATATGTTGCTATATATCATATAACTTAAGCAACATTACATACATTATTTATAGGATCATAGGAAGTTACTAGGCTAATAGCCCTAGGGCTCTTACAATCCTAGCCAAGTTCTACCCTCGCCTTCAAATCCTCATATATCCTCCTAATTAACCTTATTATGGTGTCAGGAAATGCAAATGCTTCCATTGCCCTAATCATAAAATCACATATTACTTTGTGGAATGCTTTCTCTGCACCAAGACCCACCAACAGTGATATATATATATATATATATATATATATATATATATATATATATATATATATATATATATATATATATATATATATATATATATATATATTTTTTTTTTTTTACACTTTCTGCTTCCCTCTGGAACATCATTGCTCTATTAATGTTGTCAAACGTTTGCCTCCCATCCACAAAACCACATTAATCCATATCTATCAATTTTAGCAACACCATTGGCATTCTTTTAGCCATTATAAACATAAACAGTTTAGAATCAAAATGGGCCCAAGATACATCTTTACTTTTGCAAACTTAATTCCAGTCCCCAACTATAGGTAATATTCTGTTTCTTAAGCTCCATTGTATCAGTTTTAGGTGGAGTATAAATACATGCCAGCATGATCCTCCTCCCTTTCCAGTAACCACTTCATATTACAAATACCATTATTATCTTTTTTGTTTTTTTACCTCTTCTATCACTATTGGAGCTCCTCTAGTAATTCATTAAGTACTCCCTTTTCCTTTGTCCCAGATATTCTGCTGAATAACCATTGTGAAATCCTTTCTTTATTAAATTCATATGCTAATTTCTTTACAAATGTGTCTCCTGTATCATAGCTATTTCCTTTCTACATTTCTTAATATAGCTCTTTTTATATATATTCACATTTAAAGATAATATGGAAAGTGTTGCCATTATGATAAGAAGTTATTATTCCCACCTTTTATGTATTAACAGCTTTTTTAAAAAATGTCTAGTTTCAGCTTTTGAGTTATATGCATACACTAATGTTTGGCAAGCTGATTTATACAGTTGTTTCTTGTTGTATCTATTCAAAAGTATGTCGTATCTTACAAAAAAACACACACATCCAGAATATCCCACTTAACGTATTAATATACTACAACCACATAAAACTATGTATATCTTGAAATGATGAAGTTTAACCCTCCTAATAGGAACAATTGTCCCAGATTGACAGATATACTCAAAGGCTTTAAATTACCTATAATTAAGATTATCCATGCTAAGATGCATGGTACAGCCTCTGCTTCTACTTACAAGTGCTGCATATGTTATTCCTCTCCCAGATGTAGGAAACATCTTCAATACTTTCAGAAAACATTATCTTTTAGCAACTGAAAGAAAAAAGTATTCTGTTTTTATTGGCCTCTTTTCAGCTTATCTCCATAGAAACATGAGAACCAGATATACAGTTACCTTCAGGTACAAGCTTCTCATGTTGCACTTGAACATTTATGTACTAAAGAAATACTTTCATTGCTTTCACTGTTCTCTTATTTACTTGTTTCCTCCTAAAACTTGTTGTTAGCTCAAGCCATGGATCTTAATCCAGTCATTCCCCTAGGCAAAAGTAAGAAAAAGTACATTAGTGTTACTTATATCATGATTTGTATACTTTTGCTACCCAGCCCACAGCCCAAGATTATAGCCTGTTATGTTGAGCATATTTTTTCTGGGCTTTTTTTTCTTTTTACATTGCAATGTCTATATTTCTTAAAACTAAACAAGAAGAAAGAAATAAAGAAGGAAAAAGGCACATGTTTACTTCAGTATCCCTATAACACACAAAAATAACTCAAAACGATTTACTATGTAACACGCAGTATATGCCATGTTTTATTAAAAAAAAAAGAACAAAAATGTTTTATTTGCAGTTAATTTCCTTCCTCTTCCCCTCTGCTTAATGTCCCGTACAAGTTTAATAAAGTCAGAAAAGCCCAATATTTCTAGGTTTTCTTGTTCAGGCATATTTCACAAATGTGATTCATGCCTTGTAATCCCATATTTATTCATTAAATTCCAATTTGCTGTCTTTCTTTCTGTTCATAGGTAGATACTAGGCTTTTGGCCCTAGGGCTTATATAAGCCTAGCCAAAAGGTACCCTGGCATTTGCCACCCAAGAAAATTATTTTCCTGTGCCCTTGTTGAGCACAGCCACAGAAGTGATCCCTGGGGTGAATTTCCTAGCTCCCATCCAATCATCAAGATTTTTCTTGAAGAGTGCTAATGAGGAGCTTTGTTTGATATACATAGGTAGTTTGTTCCAGAGTATGGGAAGTCTCTAGGCAGGAATCTATCCCACCAGCATGTTCTGTTTATTGTGGTGACAAGGTTTAGGTCCCTAGAGCATGTAGCTTGGAGGGATTGGGATTTCTTTAAGTGGAGCATATCCAGCAGTTCTGGGTTTGATATAGCTTTGTATGTTAGGCAGAGATCGCCTCTAGGTAGGCGATATGCGACAGAGTAAAGCTGGAGTTTTTTGAGATGCTGTGCTTAGGTTATCTGTTTGAGGCTGGTAATCCTCTCTGTGAGGTATTTCTGTGGCCTTTCCAGTTGTTGTAGATGTCTTGTGAGGTACATACCAAAAGGGGCATTGTAGTCTATAATGGGTCTAATGAGTGACAAGTAGAGGGGAACAATGACCTCTTTTTTCCTGGATGAGAAACCTTTTGTGATGAGGTGTGCCATGTAGAAGGATTTCCTGACTACTGTGGCAATGTGATTATCAAAGGAGAGACTACTGTCCACCTGTGTCCCAAGGTCTCATCACACTTTCGGTGTTAAGTAGACTACTGCCTATGTGGTAGTTCATGGGTACAGAGTTTTTACCCAAAGGGATGACAGTGCACTTCTTGGTATTGAGCTTGAGGCCATGGCTTTGACACCAGGCATCTGTCTCAGTGAGGCCCTTTTGTAGGATGTCCACATCGTTAGGAGTTTTGATTATGGCTCCTAGTTTGCAGTCATCTGCAAACTTCATTAGCCAAACATCTTCTGTGTTAGCCTGTACTTCAGAGAAGTAGATACCAAACAGGAGAGGACCCAGGACTGAACCTTGTGGTACTCCACTTGTCACTGGTCTGAAGTTGGATTTGGAGTCTGCTATTTTCACAGTGTGGGTTCTGTCAGTGAGCCAGTTGGCAACCCATCTTGTGACATAGGGATTTATACCTAGTTTAGTGAGTTTATCTATAATTCCAGAGTGGGGGGTGGTGTCAAAAGCCTTGGTGAGATCTAGATAGGTTGTGTGAACCACCTTACCCTCATCTTCGGCTTTGGTGACCACTTCAAAGAAGTCTGTCAAGTTTAGGAGACATGATCTGCCTTTTACAAACCTGAACTGGGTGGGGTCCTGAGTTTGGCGATTACCAATGTCATTGTTTATAAGTTCCATGATGATACATTCCATAGCCTTGCAGACCAGGCTCATCAGGCTAATGGGGCAGTAGTTCACAGGGTCCGTGGTGGCTCCCCCCTTTGTGGAGTGGGATAACCATTGCTGTGTGCCATTCAATGGGCACAAAGCCTGAGGTGAGGCTATGATTGAACATGGTACTTAGGTGGGTTGCCAGTTCGTTCTGTAGTTCATAGCCTGGGATATTGTCAGGTCCCATGGATGCTGTGTTCTTGGCTTTGGAGAATGTGTTTTTACCTGTGCAGCCGTGATTACAGGAACTTTGCATTCTTCCGGTATAGAGCTGGCCCCTTTAGGGAATGAGAGGGGGGTAAAGTTAGCACTGAATCTATCTGCCAGGATGCTGGCAATATCAGTTGGTTCTGTATATTTAGTGCCATTGTGCTGTAACTCAGAGCAGATTTGAGTGTTACCATTGAGATTCTTGACATAGCTATAGAATGCTTTGTGGTTGTGTGGAGAATCAGTGACAATTTTGTTTTCGTAACTAGCTTTGGAGGATTTTATGAGGGATCTCAGCTTCTTACTGAGGCTGACCAGGGAGTTCCTGTAATCATGGGATTTTACTCATTTTTGCAACAGTTTCTTTCTTCTGTTGTAGAGTTTGTTTATGGCAGGGGACCACCAGATTGGCTTCCTTTTTTTTGGAGGATAGCATATTGGTTCTGTTAGGGATTGCACGATCCATGCATTTGTATAAGTGCTTATAAAGTGCATTTGTGTAGGATTCAGCAGTCATACCTCTATTGTCCATCAGCATGGGTGTCGTGAAGTTTGTGTGAAGTTGGCTTTGGAGAATTTTTTACGGTTGTTTCCCTAATGGGGGCGGGATGTCGATGTCTAGGGTAATTAGCTTGTGGTTGGATCTGACCAATGAGGAATTGACCTCTGGTGTGGAACACCAGTTGCCCATGTTGGTAATGACCAGGTCTAGGATTTTGCTGCCTCTGGTGGGGATGTGGATAAGTTGATCCAAGGCATTGGAATTTATGAATTCCAGAAAAAGTTGAGCACAAGAGTTGGTACATGAGTAGTTTTCCCATTTAATAGTGGGGTAGCTGAAATCGCCCATTATTAGGGAGTTAGGTTGTACCCCAATATTTTCCAGTGTATCAAGAAATGAGGAGTGGGAATCCTGGGGCATGGTGGGGGAATCTGTAGCAAGCTGCAATTTGGATTGCGGTCTTTCCCAAAGTTAGTTGCACTTGGATAATCTCGGATGCATTATGCTGAGCAACTAGTCTGGAGGTGTGCATATCCTTAATGAATATTGACATGCTTCCACCTTTAGTGTTTCGGACAAGGATAGGTGGCCGAAGGGGTGTGGTATGAATTATAGCCTGGTAATGCATGGGGTGCTGTCTGGAGCCTTGAAACAGGTCTCTGTCACTGCACAGATGTCAATGTTCTCCATTTTAAGGAGTGCCTCAAGTGAGTGCATTTTGAGGTTTAGACTTCTAGCATTGAGTAGCATTACCCTCAGATTTTGCTTGCTTGCACCTGTTACAGTGGTGAATTTGTCATTTGAACCTTCCCTAAAAAAGGCACTATAGGGGTGACAAGAGCCTTAGCCAGTATCCGGAATCCCAAGGCGACAGGTGCAGGCCATCCCTGGCAAAGCATCATGATTTGTCGATTATGTCATCCCAGGCAGACAGCTACTGGATCCCCTTAGAATGACACCAGAAGCTTAGCCAATTGTTGAAGTCAATCATTTTGTCTTTGTACTGTGGTATCATTCTGGGTGATGGCAGGACGCTACTCAGGGCTAGGGTCATACCTTCTTGGGCTAGAAGATCAGACAGCTCCTCCATGTCTCTTTTCATGTAGTCCAGGGAGGTATGTCTCTGGTCATTCACACCAACATGGACAATGACAGAGTCATATTTGTACTTGTGGATTGACCTGAGTGCGTGCATTATGTGGCGGATCCTGGCACCCGACATGCAGCTGACAGTAACTTTCTCCTTGTTTAGCCTGGTGAGTGGAACATCAGTGTGCCTGACTATAGAGTCACCTATGACTAGAGCGTTGGGTACATTGTTATGCCTTATGGGCTCTGGTTGAGTGGCACATTGAGTTTGTGGGCTATGTGTCATTTGGGTTGTGTTGGGGGTGGATGTTGCTTGTGTTTCTGCTTTGGAGATCCCTGTTGCTTGGGCAGATTTTTTATTGAGAGCCACTGTGAAAGTAGGTGTGTATTTTGTGCTTCTCTGTATATGTTTTGGTGGTGTAGGTTTTGAGTGACTATGTGATGAGTGTGGTGTGGTGCAAGTGTTTACCTTCTCCTCTTGACTGTCTAGTCCAGTCTTGGGCGTAAAGAGCTTTGCTTCCAGTTTGGCTATATAAGTGCATAAGTGCATCTCTCACAGGTTGTAATGTTGGATGGTAGGAGGAGAGGGTTGTCTTTGTACATGAGGCAATTGCTGCATTGCCCCAAGATGCCCAGATTCATCATTTAGACAGGAGAAAACACCGGGAGCTGACCCTTAGACATGCCTGGATAGGTGCTTATTTATTAAGTACTAAAAACTGTTTTCTTCTAGACAAGTGAGGAAAGTTGAGTGCTGTAGTAATTTGTAGCTTATTTAGTGCTTACAATGAGTTCTGAACAAGTGCTGAGCTCAAAGAAACAGATTTGAATGCTGAAACTAAAAACCTGGCTAGGTCTAAGAATCAAAATTAAGCTAGAAGGCTTCCCTCCAACACAGAAAGGCTTGGGGCTCAGAAGCTTACAAACAGTCCTGTATACAGCAAATCTGTATCTGGACTAGACTACTTACAGGAAAGCCAGGAAACAAGCTTAGAATTTTGTTTTTGTAAGTGGAAAGGGGAAAGGAGGAGCAGAAACTAAGTGGGTTGGCTCTCTCAAATGTTCTCCCTGGATTAGGTAGAATGAGGTAATGACACTAGACTGGGAGGAGTGTCCCAGATCAATTTTACAGTAGGGGTGGGCAACTGCAAAGCCGCCAAGTATAAGAACACAGTACCAATATGAAGGGAAGGTGGGAAACAATATGATGCACTCCTTGGCAGGAAATCAGAACAAAAAACCCAAACAGATGCTTAATAAATGTAGACAATTTCTACTTAATACCTCACACACAATGAAACTAGCTAGAAACGTATGCAGCAGACAATAAAAGTGCTATAAATAACTTGTAAAAATCAGCAAAAAAACAGGATACTTAATGTTATATATTACAGATCCGAGTTTGCTCAGTGCCCTTCCTCTGATTAGCTCAGGTTGAAATGGTAGAAATCCTCACAAGTTAACTTCTTAGGTAACAGAAAGTTGAAACCTGAAACAACTTTTAAAAAAAGCTCGAAAGAACTAATGAGGTGCTTACTCCAAGCCGTAGTCCAGGTAACCCCAATCAGCCAATGACCATAAACAATCCCCTCTCACTGAAATGCAGAATGGCTTTGGCTAAACTAAGATGGCCTTGAACATGTGCTCAAACACACAGCCTCCACAAACAACTAGGCCCAAAACACAAGCCTAAATATGGACAATGCTACAAATACCCACACTACCTGGGTAGAAAGAAAAACTGCAGAAATGTTTATCACAGCAGAAAAGCAGCAGTGAGCCTTTAAATGAAAGTTCTAAACAGATAAAGGTGCAAGGAGACTCTAGAGAAAGCTTTTAACTGCAAACAAGTTATATGATACACTCCTTGGCAGGAAATCAGAACAAAAAACCCAAACAGATGCTTAATAAATGTAGACAGTTTCCATTTAATACCTCACATACAGTGAAACTAGCTAGAAAAGTATGCAGCAGACAATAAAAGTGCTATAAATAACTTGTAAAAATAAGCAAAAAGCAGGATACTTAATGTTATATATTACAGATCCGAGTTTGCTCAGTGCCTGTTGATTTCCATCTCCCAGCTCCAGTCTCTGGTTCATTTCTAATGTACTCCAGGTTCTTCTAGTCAACTCCTGTGCTTTTTTCTGTCTCTCATGTGAGTTTTACCACCACAAGAATAAGATGTAGAGTTCCCTTCTGTTTGATAGCTCACTTTTTGTTGGACATACTTTTCTATTACCTCCTTATCATGTTCTGATTAAAAAAATGACTTTGACCTTCCTGGAAAAATATTATGAAGATAGCTGGACAAAGCAGTTTGAATCTCACATTTGCCTCTTGTCATTCCATGATTGCTGGAATAAATGTATTTCTCTTATGGCTGATGGTAGAGTGAATAATCATTTTCCACAAACACTCTACTGTCTCCAACTTTTAATGCTTTCCCTTTTTTCCACAGTTTTGCCGAGATCAGCTTTTTCTGCTGTTAAGCTTTCAGTTCTACTAGTAAAGGTTTTTGACTGCTTTCTTGTGGCCAGATTTGGAGCATACACATGGTGTGCCTGTTCAATTAACAGTTCCTGTTGTGGAATACCAGGCCAGTTAACAGTTCCCGTTGTGGAATAACAGACTAGTTGCTTATCTGTGCCTTCATAAAATTAATGCAGTCTGTTCCTTCTAATTTCTCTCTTACAGCAGAAAATCTCAGATTTTTATACATGCTGTGTCCTCTAATTCTACGTTTTTTAAAATATCTCTTCCTGTGCATTCTCATATTCAGCCACTCTTTTCTTCACTTCCACCTTTTTGCAGTTCTAATAGCTCATCTGAATATTAGTTTAAAGCTTCCATTTTTTCAGTCTTTTTTATTTGAGTTGATATACTCCTTCAGTGTTTTCTTATTTTAATCAGCTCTGAGCATATTTGACTTATTTCTTCCTCTAGATTACTAGAAGTCAAATCTTGCACCAAAGCTGGAGCTTGGTCTGCTTTTGGCTGAACAGCTGCAGGATTCTTCCCAGTCATTTTTTCACCTTTTCAAGTTGATTTTCTATCAGGGTCTCTTAGTTTCATCTTTGCAGATATCCAGGCAGTCTACTTATTAGCCAGTAACTAAATTTTATTCAGGCTGTCAATATCACTGGCTATTGCTTCTCAGTTTCTGTGTCAACACTGGGAGAGTTGAATTTAAGCTGTTAATCAGTGTGCATCTAGGAAGTCAAGATAACTCTTTGTTCTGAGGCGCTTTATATTTATTGTATCTCTCTCTATGTGTGTGTGTGTGTGTATATATATATATATATATATAAGAAAGGGTTATTGTGGAATATGTAATGTAGAGGATAGCCTATGGGAATCTTTTGATCTGGAAGAGGAACAGATCCATGTTCTGGAATCTAAGATAAATGTTAAAAGTGTTGCATTGAAGAGGTTGCTTAACTGCAAGTTGAAAACAATTGAAATAAAAATAACATAAATCAGTAATCTGAAAAGGGTATATGTAAGCATCCATAAGTTTAAGGTGAGAAAATGGCAAGAAGATAAATTGGTAATGGAAGTCCTCACATGAAAACTGAGAAAATGCCTGTGAGTTTTGTAGACAGAGATATGCAGTTAAACATGCCTGTTCAGGTGCTGATGAATTGAAGATTTGATCCCTGCAGTGGCCAGGATAGGTAGCCAAACTGATGTTCCATGGAATTATACGGAGTTGCCTGATAACAATAAATAAGCCCATCTCTAATTTAAAAGTCACAGAGATGAAAAAAGGGTTAAATCTTCAAATCTTCAGGTAGGGGATTTCCCCTGGGATTCAGAAACATTCTTCCCATTGCAATAGGCAATTAAGTATGATGAGCAGCCATGTGTTGGGTGTGTAAGATGTTGAGACACACTAAGCACGAGTGATGGGGATGAAACACTATAGGTGTTTAATGTAAATGTTTATGGCAGTATAATGGGACGGTAATGAACAGTTAAAAAAAGAAGTTATGTCTTACCATAACGTTCCATCTGTGTTGTTGATCTTCATTCATTACTGATGGGTTATCAGTACCATCCTTGGAACTGAGCCGGCCAATATCAAGCTTGCATCAGCCAAAAACTCTTGAGTCAAGGTCCTACCCAGAATGCTCTGCTCCCTGTTACCTCAGATCAAGTTTGCAAGTTGATAGATTAAAGTAGAGGCTACATCTGGTCATAACAGACCTACAATAAAAAAGTACATGAGATCAACCAAGAACCTCTGGATGGGGGATGGAGGGTGGGAAGTAATGAATGAATGAAGATCAACAACACAGATGGAACATTATGGTAAGACATAACCTTTTTATCTGATGTTAATCTTCATTCATTCCTTATTGATGGGACAGAGTCCCCAGCTACCTGTATCCCTGGGGGGCCCTCATGGAAAGACATTCCTGAGCACTATGGAGCCAAAGGAAGCTCTACCTCTGGAGGCCAAGTCCAATTTGTAACGAAGAATAAAGGTATAAGGTTTGGTCCAAGTTACAGCTGAGCAAATATTATTGAGGGAAGCCTTAGCATGGAAAGCTGCTGAAGTTGCAATAGATCTTGTAGAATGAGTTTTACTCTATGAGGCAAGATGAGATTGTTTTTGTTGTAGATAAAGGTAATACAATTTCTCAACCATGAAGCCAATGTAACTTTTGATACAGGATGACCTCATCTAGGTCTAGAAAAGGGCAGAAACAGTTGGTCTGATTTACGGGTAGATTTTGTTCTGTCCAGATAAAATCCTATTTGCCTATGAACATCCAAGGAGTGAAGACAATTCTCTCTCCCTTGTTAGAATGATTAGGAAAGAACACTGGAAGTTCAATAGATTGGTTGATAGACCGCTCTGACACCACTTTTGGTAAAAAGGAATAATTAGTTCTCAGTGATACCCTATCCTTATGGAAGATAAGATAGGAAGGTTTGATGCATAAGGCATGAAGTTCTGACAAGCATCTGGCCGATGTGATTGCAATCAGAAACAAAATTTTCCAAGAGAGATATTTTACATCACATGAAGATGCAGGTTCAAAGGGGGGATCTGTTAGGGCTTGCAGAACCAATGCCAAATCCCAAGGTTGTACCAGTTCTCTAAAGGGAGTTTTTAGGTATATAACCCCTTTCAAGAAAGTTTTACAGAGTCTGTGTGACATAAGTGAAGAGTCTTGAAAACCAATGTGGAAATTTGAGATAGCAGCTAAATGCACACAAATAGTAGAGGCACACACCCCAGAGTGGAAAAGATGTGATAAGTAATCCAGTACCACCGAAACTGTGGCAGAGAAGGGGTCTAATTGTTTATTCACTGCCCATAGAGAGAACCTTTAACATTTGTTAAGATAAATTAGTCTGGTGGACAATTTATGAGATGCAATAAGAATATTGTGCACAGGGGATGAGAGGTTTTCATGCCTGGCAATCATTGGAATTGGAGAAACCAAGCTGTTAGATTGGGGTGATTCAGACCCTATGGATGGGAGATCAATGTTGGGGATGGTTTGTGAATCCACGGTTGATCTAGTAGGTGAGGCCAAAGGAAGGGGAACCAGACTTTTTGAGGCCAATATGGAGCAATGCGGATTACTTTGCTCTTCAACTGTTGTGCTTTCTTCAGAAAGTGGGAGATGAGTGGGAGAGGAGGATAAGCATAAAGTAGACCGATGGCCAAGCGTGGACTAGAGCGTCCCTTGGTGACTGTCCCTGAGGGGGGATTAGGGTAAAGTAGTTGCTGCACTTGTAGTTGGTTGGGAAGACAAATAGGTCACAGCAAGGCTGGCCTCAGCAGTTGAAGATTTTTGCTGCTATCATAGGATTGAGGGACCAGTCGTGAGGTTGTAGAATGCACCTGCTTAATTTGTCTGTTGGAACTCCCGGGAATGTGCATTGCAATTAGAAAGCGGTTGGAGGCAATCGCCCATTGCCATATTCTCAAGGTCTCTCGGCATAATGGGTAAGATCTGGTGCCCCCTTGTTTGTTGATGTACCAGACCACTGACATGTTGACTGATTGGATCGCAATAGTCCCTGACAGAAGGATGGAATGAATTGCTTGCAACGTTAGTAGCACCGCCCTCAGTTCCAGGACATTAATATGCAAAAGGGCCTCTGTCTCTGACCAGGTACCTTGGAACGGGTTTCCCTGACATATCCCCCCACCCCATCAGGGAGGCATCCATGGTCACCTAGGCTATCTGTTGATGGGGGTTGAAGGGGCGAGAACATTGTTGGGGATTTCCAGACATCCACCAGAGTAAATCTTGTTTGCATCTCTGAGTTACACTTATCTGAAAAGACAAAGGATGTTGTAGAGGGTACCACTGAGTGAGAAGTAGCCACTGAAGGAGCCTCATATGGAATCTGGCTAGAGGAACAATGGTGATCAAGGCTGCCATTGACCCCAAGAGTTGGAGTATAGATCAAGCAGGAGATCTTTGGTGACAGAGCAGCGGTTGAACCTGTTGTCTTATTCTCTGAAGCCTGTGGTCCAGAAGGGATGCTGTGCAATTTCTCGTGTCCAACAGTACCCCTATAAATTCCAAAGAGTGAGTTAGGGTTGTGTTGGATTTCTCCTAATTTATAGTGATTCCCAGGCTTTGAGCTGTTAGGAGAGTGTAGTGTAGGGCTTCTTCCAGTAGACACTTGGTGGGGGCAGTGAGGAGCCAGTCGTCTAGATATGGAAATGCCTGGAATCCTTGAAGTCGCAAGTGAGTGATAACCACTGCATGCATTTGGTGAACACTCTGGGGGTGGCAGAAGGGCAGAGCTCAAACTTGGTGGTGACTGGCTGCTATGCGGAAGCGGAGGTATCTTCTTGAGCGTTTGTCCATTTTTATGTGGTAATACGCTTCTTGAAGATCTACAGAGCACATCCAATCATCTTCTTCCAGAAGAGGAAGGACAGACTGAACCCTGACCATCTGGAATTTCTCTGTTTTTACTAATTTGTTCAGTGTGCTGAGATCCAGAATTGGTTTCCAGTCCCCTGTTTTTTTTGGCACTAAAAAGAACCTTGAGTAAAAACTGGACCCTATCTGGTCTGGGGGGGGGGGGGGCTGTCTGGATGACTCTTTTTGTAGCAGCTTTTGGATTTCATGTGCTGTTGCCTCCCTTTGACTGGGTTGAAAATCAGGTAATACTCTGGATGAGACTGGACAAAGATGGAAGGGGATACGATAGCCTCTGGATATTATCTCTTGTACCCAGGAATCAGTGGTTATATTTTGCCAGGCAGCAGGGTACAAGGGAAAAACAACCCCCGACTGCTTCCAGAGGTGAGCAGATGGGCAACACTTCAGGAGCGCTGGTAGGGTTGGCCAGAGAAGGAATCTCTGGAACCCCGATTTCACAGACCTCCTCTGCCCCGAAAGAGGCGTCTTCAATTGGAGTTTCCTTCTCTACCTCTAGGGGAGAACTCAGCACGTGTATCCTGGAAAGAGCCCTGTGATATCCTGTGCCACATCTTCCTGCTCCTCTGATTTCTGGAGTAGAATCGCTGAGGAGTGGAGTGTCTGACACCAATGGCAGACAGGGTCTTGCCATCTTGTTCGGACCTTGCCAGCATATCTTTCACTTTAGGGCCAAACAAAGAAGTGGTGGGGGCATTCATGAAGGAAGCCTTAAAGGAGTCCACAAAGGTGCATCCAGGCATGTCATCTGGTGACTATACCCGTGCCTCCTGCTCTAGCCACTCCTTCCATTGTGTGAGAAATAAGACGCATGGAAGAGTTGGAAATGGACTCTAGGGTGGCTATCTGAGAACCCACATTGTCATGGACCTCATCAGAAACAGCTCCTGCCAAGGATTCAGACAGCTGGTTAATAAGATCCCTCTGAAGCCTGGTAAAATGTGCCAAATAGTTCAAAGACCTTACGGTGAAGGTCGATGAAGCAAACACATGCTTCCCTAGTCTGTCAATTGCCCGGGACTCCTTTTTGGGTGGATGGATAGTTTGGCTGTCTTCTGCCAAATCCTTCATAGTTGCAGCCACCACCACCATAGCATCTACTGGAAGACCACATGACCAATGTGGGTGCTCAGCTGGTGATGATAATATTTTATCCGGTCTCCTTGGTATCACTTCCAGAGTATCAGGAGCCTTCCATGTGCACTGAATGATGAGCTGGATGAGCTCATCGGCAGGTGGGATGACCCAGGAGGTAGGGGGCTGGGCACAAAAGGCCTGCAGGAATAAGGATTCCTCAGAGGAAGGATTAGAGGACTTCCAGTCACCCCTCTGTCTAAGGATCTCAAGGATGTCACCAAAGGACACCTCATCAGAGGGTGACCGTGGGGACCCTTCCCCATCATCAAAATCCGTATCTTCAGTCAATGACTCCTCAGTAGAGTCCATGTGCTTCCTCTTGCACAATGCTTTGCATGGTAGTTCCTCAGTGGGAAGTTCTGGGGAAGACTTCAAAGAGGGGGTTTCTTGAGGAGGAGAGACCTGAGGCCCTTGTTCCCATTGTCCAGTGGTTGTGGCCTGTGACAGTTGAGGCACAGAGGGGGGAGAGGACTTCGACAAGAGGGATTTGCCAGTGGAGGCAAGTGCTCTCTCCATGGCCTGGAAGGCCGGCCTATCCAAGGAGGGATGGGAGCCCAGAACTGAGCATGACAACCTCAGAACCGGGGTCATACCCCACCCCCAGACCAGGAGTCTCAAGAGGACTGTGAACCATGAGAGAGAGAGAGGATCCCAGGAGGATGCCATCGAAAAAAATCGGCATGGAACCAGGAATTCCCTCCCCTATGGCACAGCCACTGGCCTGAGCAGAGCCCAATGCCCAGTGCACCGAGGGCCACAAGGACGACTCTGGTTCCAAAGTGAGGTTCACTATTGGAGTCAGAGGAAGGGAAGCTGCTGTCAGAGTACTAGGCTTCGAAACATGGGTAGAAGTCAAAGGAGGAGTGTACGTTGGGGTTTGAGGAGATATACATTCACCTGAAGTAGGGAACGTGGACTTTAATGGGTGAGAGAGACCTCTGGCCACAAGCAAGTGGTCAACAAGCCACAACACATCTTGTTCAGAGAGACTCTTGGTTGACCTCATGGCGAAAGCTGATAGCGATTCTGGCCTTTCTAGAAAAGGACAGTATTGATTGCCAGCAAATGGACCCAATGAAGGGAAATACTTGGTCCCTGCTAATTCAATAGGTGCAGAGCCCAGAGTCGAAGACATCTGCACCGAAAAAAGTGGTGTGGAAGTAATCTGCGCCTATGGCGTCAGTGCCATAGTAGTTGAAGGTGCCTGCACTGTAAAGGCAAAAGTTTGCCCCAATGCATACAGTGCCATCGAGGAAAGTGTCTGCACCGGTAATAAAGACTGTGCCGAGAAGGACTGCACTGAAGAACATGTCGTTGCCAAAAATGTCTGTGCCGTGAAGTACAGAAAAGTCATACCTGGAGCAGAAGGGGATTGTACCAACTGTGCCGAAGGGGACTGTACCTGCATGGACCTTGCCGGTAAGGGCTGCGATGGAACTGTCTGAGCAGTAGTTGTCTACATCGGGAACTCTGGTGCCAGTATCGATAAGAAAGACATGGCTGGAGCCAGAATAATTTGGGGCAGTGCTGAGCCTGGAGTCGACAGGGTCACAGATGGCAGCGCCGAAGTAGTAATCAATTTCACATTCTTATGAGTCGACTCCCTATGATCTCCAGAGGGAGAACAGGGAACGACTTTGATTATGAAGAGGAAGAATGCCTCTTACGGGGTTTAACAGGAGGGGGTGAACCCTCCAACCCAGAAATAGCCTCAGAGAAAGGTGACTTGAGAAGACCTTTCAAAATTAACTTATTCTTCTCGTTAAGATTCCACATGGGGGATCCACGGTAAGGTGAGAGACATTCAGACAGTAGACACATAAGTCATGACCATCGGAAAGTGGTAACTTATGGCCACAATCCTTACACTGCTTGAAACCAACGCTACTTTTCTTATCCAACATAATGACGTGGGGAAGAAGAACAGTATCAAAACGAAGAAGAAAGAGTACCCAAAAGGGAAGAAGAGAAAAGGAAGGATTACCAATGATGGTAATGAAGAATTACCTCAAAGGTAAGAAAAAGGGTAATAAAGGGAAAAGACAAAAGGGAGAGAGAGTCTAAAGTAAATGATAGGGTAGGAAAATACTAGTAGAAACTATCTGAAATTATTTAAAGTAAGAACACTGTATAAAACTTTCAAAAAATTAGACACTTAGCTGAGAGAGTGGCCTGACACGGCTGTACAGCAACGCGGCAAACAAGATCTGAGGTAACAGGAAGCAGAGCATTCTGGGTAGGACCTTGGCTCGAACGTTTTTGGCTGAAGCAAGCTTGATATTGGCCGGCTTGGTTCCGAGGACGGAACTGATAACCCATCAGTAAGGAATGAATGAAGACTAACAACATCAGATTAAGTGGTTCCATGTGTACAAATGAGACAAAACAAGATGGTGGAGCAATTCTGAAATGCATAAAGAGCAAGATGTGATGTGGGATCACAGTATTAATGGCCACATTAAAAATCTTGGTGGACATGCAGGGGTGTAGTAGAAATATGTTAGGGGTTGCCATAGCTTTAGTCAGCATACGTGTATGTATATGTATATATATATATAGATTCACTTCATAACATTGAAATATCAAAATACTGAAACTCAAAACACTGAAACCAAAATACTGAAAGCTCAAAATACTGAAACTCAAAATACTGAAAACACATATTATAAGCTCAACTTAAACAACATAATCATAACAATTTCTACCAAATATATCCTGCTAATTATATATATCTACTCCAAGATTGCATTGTGCAATCTTGGAGTAGATATATATAATTAGCAGGTGTAGTGCAGGGGCTTCCTGCATATATTTGGTAGAAATTGTAATGATTTATGTTGTTTAAGCTGAGTTTATGCATAATATGTGTTTTCAGTATTTTGAGTTTCAGTATTTTGAGTATTCAGTATTTTGAGCTTTCAGTATTTTGGTCTTCAGTATTATGAAGTTTTGTCATTTTCAGTATTTTGAAGTTTCAGTGTTATGAAGTGAATCCATATATATATATATATTTTTTTTTTTTGTATGCAACAGGCAATTAATGCTGGTATTAGCCACAGTGGTGCATGTTGTCACATGTAGAGGTGCCATGTTATCTGACTGTGCTTAACGTTTCATACCCTTCATGACACTGATATTGTAGGCCAGTACTGTGTGGATAAGGACACCTTACAAGAGCTACTAGACATGTTGGCATTACCTGCAGGCTTATGATAGACATGTTGGCCTTTTCTGCACACTCGTCAGAGTCATGGATTACGTATCACAGAGAATATTAAGGCA
The DNA here is from genome assembly GCF_019279795.1 of Protopterus annectens. Taxonomy (NCBI): domain Eukaryota; kingdom Metazoa; phylum Chordata; order Ceratodontiformes; family Protopteridae; genus Protopterus; species Protopterus annectens. Next base: position 1,179,838,495 of record NC_056725.1, on the reverse strand, counting down.
TGTATCACTTTATATAGCCTAGCTACAGGGACCTTTCAGTGACCAGCAAGGGACATAATGAAGGTATCCTAGCCATCTACTTCAGTAATACTCCATTAGTTTCTCAATATCATGATGTAGCATATAGGAGTGCATATGTGGTCCTCATGTACCACAGAAGGGAGAGTCAACACCATGTAAGATTTCTATGACACATCTTGTTTCTGTGAGGTGTGAGGGGCCAAGAAGGCATGTGAACCATAGAGTATCACTAAATCAACTGTCAGGGTATCTGTAATGCACAAGGTGTTGTATACAATGTGTGTGCAGGCCACCTAGGCAGTTACCATGAGTCCCACATTTGGCACATGTATGATCTTTATCTGTGGTTTGTGAGGGGTGACTTTTCTCAGAAGCATCTTATTGGTAATGCTGGATATGCTCTGGAACCTATTAATATTCTCCCAGACTGTGACAGAGCAATGAATGGATACAACTGTGCCTCTTCACAAACATAGGTCACAATGGAATGTGTGGGCTGCTGAAGGCACACATTTGCTGCATGGATGTATCTAGTGGTACCCTGGACTATGACTCTGGGACCTGTGCGAAGATTTTCTCAGTATATGCAATGTTACAAAACATGACAATGAAGAAGCAGTTGCAACAGGGAGACCATATGCAGGAGAAACATCTTCCATTGCACCAGACAGTAGAAAGTGAACTATATGAGGAGTTGGAGGATACAGCAGAAAGGGATGAACGTGCTAGATAGAGGCAGATGCAGTGTGCATGTGTGGCACTGGCAAGGAGGCAGTGGCTGGCACACAACTTCGGCCCTTAGTAAAGCATATACACTACAATAATATGTGATACATGCAGACTCAATACTAGGCTGTGTCTACCCAAGCACTTAGCACACTATGCATCAGAAAACACAACCCTAGTAAAGTACAAAGAGCAAGTCACAGTTATCAGCATTTGCACAGGTGGGATAGGGAAAATGTGCATGCAATGTCTTCCACAGGGAAATGTGTGAGTTCTGTACATACTGAAAATGACCACGTGTCATGTGTCAGAGGTGGGTACAGAAGCAATTACTCCAAAATTGCTTTGACACATCACTGTTACTTGTTTTGTGCATGTATGTGTGTGGGGGGTATGCTGAAACACAGCCTTGGAAATAGCTACAGCACTGCAGTTTGCGCTAACAGAAAGGTACAGGGCCTGTGTGGAAGATGTGCGTGCACCTCATGCACACCCCTGTCCATGGGAGCTGCCACTTCCAGAAATATCATGGGGTAGTAACATAGCTGGTAAGTGTGCTGCATAACAATCAGTAATGTCTGGTACAAGATGTGGTTCTAGTGTGAGTACTATGGTTTCAGGGATGCCCTCGACTACCAATACTCCCCTCTACAATTAATGTCACTGTGGAAGTGGTGGCATTTTGAGACTATGGTCTTGACCATCCCCATTCATGATGGCTGCCTTCAGTAGAGGCAGAAGTGGAGTGGCCACATGAACCATTACTGACACGTGATACACAAGGACCTGAAATGTGCAAGTAGGCAATTGATCCAGTTGAAAATGTCATTCATATGGAATTGGCATACCAGTAGGTCATCACACATATGGTGCAGTACAAGCATCATCAATGCACCAAATGCTTAGGTGTTGCTAGCCTGTGCCTCCATAATTGGTCTACACATATGCTGGGTTGCACCCATTGACACAAATTATTTTGGAGGAGGGCAGTATCCAGGCAGAATACATATACCAGTGTGAATATCCACATAGTTAACCCCATGCCCTCTTGAGCTTGTGGCAGACATCAGTGACTGGGCCACAAGGGGGACACTGCACTGGCTGCATGTATCCACAGTAACCTGTCTTTTGTGCATAATGTGTGTGTGTGTCTTGGATAGTGTCCAAAAGTTCAGAGAATGTATCCATAATCTGGGTAGGGGATCTGTTCTGCACACTCTTTGTGTCAAACACTAACAGTGCACTTTCTGATTGTGTCAGCTGTTCACTGCCATTGTTGTCAGAGTTAGAACTTTAACATCTGTCAATGGAAGTTCCGCTGTGGTGGAGTCACCTAAAGCATCACCTGCGAAGACATCAAAACATAAGCCCCAATGTGAGTATAATCCATCATCTTCATTTTACACCTAGTGCAAAATTAATAGCCACAGAGAATAGTGGCAGTTATGGGTAACATAACCTTACCTTGTGCAGGTGCCCTTGTAGAGTGTATCCCTGCTGTAACTAATGCATTGGAGGCAAACAACACCAGTGTCATATTCATTACTCAAGGGATCAAGAACAAATCATTCTTATCATAATAGAAGGAGTGCACTGCACACCTGGGGCACCTACTACTAATATTTTATGGGCAAGCTGCAGCTCAGCCTCAAGATCTAGCAATTTGGCATGTTATGAGTCCAATCTTCCATGCAGAGATACCAGAAACTCCTCAGTCTCTGTCAGCAGTTGTTCAGCTGTCAGCCCACCTCTCATTACCTTACCTTCCTGTACAAGGCAAACAGCATGACTTTCTGTGTCACAAATAATGTCACTGTCCTTATACCTATCCTGTTCATAATTGCAGCCCTGGCAGACAGCATTAATATCTGTGACAATATCCTGCCAAGCAGGGTCATGATATGGCAAGTTAACAATCTCCTACTCAAGCAGCCCTTTCCATGCCAGAAAACCTGTATTTCCTTTGTCAGGTATGCTGTGTGAAGAAAGAATATACTGTGTGAGTATGCCACTAAGGACTGCTTGTCAAAGTAGACTATAATGCACCACTCATCCAGCATAGTTTGGGAATGCTAATATGTAAACATGACAGTAGTATGCACTTTCCTACACTATGACCTGACCCAGCCCCCCCAACACACACAATCCCAACCCAGTGATTTACCAATACCACCAAGCCATCCATAATTCTTCCTCCCATCACACCCCCACAACACAGACTGCAACTGAACATACACTGTTCACATGTGGTTTTCCATTGATAGCCCCCGAGTGTTATACCCACTATGGTCTCATTCTACACAGTCACGGCTACCCAGGCAAATGCAAACATCAGGTGAAGCTGTAATAAGATACTGTCTGCCAGCAGGCAGCCTGACATGAGAAGTAGGGTATGCGAAGGTAACCATTTGAAATGTTGGGACCCACTACAGCGAGCCCCAAAATACAGATACTGAATGGCCAAAAAGACTGACTTACATATACTAATTTTAAGATGCCATTTCTCAGAATGTTCCCTTTTCTCCAAGGTACAGTGATCTTAAGTTGGTATAAATAAGTTTGGGGGGGGGCAGGTGCCACCCTTGCAAAAAGAAGTTTAAAGGAGAACAGTGATTTTTGAGATTCGCCTTTCTCTTGTATGCTTGGTCTTTTTTTTTTTTCCGGCTTATCAGCACTCACCATTTTGAGTGTCAACATTTCAATAGGGAGCCGTATGTGAAACTGTATAAGTATATATTAATGCCTTTGCTTGTGTCAAGAATGTGAACCCACAGTAGAACCCGCAGCATACAAGGTTACAACACGTATCGGATGCGTTGATACCTGATGGCTAAATGCATAAGCATTTCTAGCATGATAGTTTCACAGTGCTTTGTATGCTGGACCACATGAACAAGACAAGAGCTGACCCCACCCCTGATACATTGGCAAGTTACTGTTATGAATAGGTATGTGCCCCCTAGCATATCAGAAGGCAGTGTTGGCCTGGCACCTTTAATTGCTGCATTTCACAATTGCTCTGGGATTTGCCTGCCATTAGCCTTCACATTACTTGTGTAGAAGTTCTGTACTTCTCATGAGTACTTTAATCTTGTTAAAAGATTTAACATTCATTGCTAATTTTAATACACACATTATTACCACAAATAATATTTCAGTTAACTACTTTAGCCAGGAAGGTGTAGGGAAAATATTGCATTTTCCTTCAACAGTTAATATTCCTGCATTTCTCACTGTTAATTAACTTTAAGAGGTGTAGATGCTTCAATAGTCAGTGTTCCATGTACTCTTCTGTAGCACAATATACACCTGCTAGGGCTTATATTGTGGTAATTCAGACCTCTGAGCATAATGATTATGCAAATGAGGGCTCAGCTCATGAATCTCTGAATTGTTCATTCTACGCATAGAGTCCAGAGGCAGAGTCTTGCAAATAGGTTTACACGGCATCTTGCACATACCTGATCACTTCCAAGGTGCGCTGAGCATGACGAGCATATTCATGTCAGAAGGATGGGTTCAGCAGTTTTCCTGGACTGAAGCTGCATAAAAGTATTCTTTGTTTTAAGTACCACATGTAAAGTATTACATCAGTCATTTGAGTCCCTGGTCAGTTCTTGGTTTTAATTCCATTTATCAGTAAAAAGAAAATTTAGTGGCCTCCGAAAGACATGCGTGAATGGGCATGCCTTCACTGAAGGTTGGCATCAGGCTAGCAACTCGGCACCATAAAAATCTACTGCCAATCATTAGCAGACCAGAGTTCCACTATGGCAACCCCTAACTGAGAAAAGCCAAAAAGACAAACAAAAAAAAACTGTTTTGTTTCCCTTTAAGCTTGCAAAGAATAAAGGTGCTAAAGAACACTGTCTCTCTGTTAGTTGAACTACATGTTGCAAAGCATCACTATGACTGTCATATTTCACACCTCCCATTCCCTTTTGCACTTATTCAAAATGGCATGGTCCATTTCTAAACCCCTGCCGATGATTATGCTCCTCAGTTGTGCTGCATTAACTGGCAATTCATGGAATGGAAAATGGGCATAACCATTTGGTGGCAACCAAGATTCTCTGGTATGAGATCTAATGTATGGCTATGGCTTTTAATGTTACTGGTTCATGCAGGGCGCCCTGATGGCACTCACAGGAGAACAACATTTTCCTGTAATTGCTACACAGAGACCATGGTGCTGTTTGCTTGGGACACCCATGAGGGTCCCCAATGTAAGGTGGATGCTTGGCACTGCCTCGGCAGACTAGTCACTGATGCCACTGACATTCTCCAAACTGGCAAGCAGTACTGTCAGCAGTACAGTGACCTGTGAAGGTGCCATCCAGACATTCTTCACCAATGGGAAGAAGAGGTCTGAGTGAGGACACTTACAAATCACTATAAGACTGTTGCAACTTGTTTTCCTATCCTACCAATTTGAACTTTGCAATAACTTTATCACTATTTTTTAACAGCCTAGAAAGCTGTATTGGAGAAGTCCCTTTAGTACAGGAGGAGGTTGTTTCACCTTTTCAAATGCAGGGGTGAGTAAACTTATTTTTACCATACACTTAGAGGTAAAGCTATCCCTTCCTCAGTATTACTTTTGAAATATGTCACCGTTATAGCAATACAGATATATTAGGCAACTTAACTTTGGAGGAAATGTTTTCAACTTGTTGTCACTGTTGACAGGCTGCCAGTTATGCTTGTGTTGTACTTGGTTAGCATGTACGCTTGTTCACTGCTTGGTAATTAACTTTAGTAGCAGTGTCAGTGGCTCAACAGGTAGCACACTCACCTTTGATGGTCAAAGATCAGAAGGCTGGGAGTCCTGTTCCCACCCCAGGTACTTCAGTTAATTTTTTTTTTCATTACTGGCACCGAGGTTCATTAGAAGGGGGATTCTGCAGTCCTGAGTATGCCGTCCTTCAGTTGAAATTTTCAGCCAAGGCCTTATCTGTCTAAATTGGTGGTACCTCTAGTGGATGTAACAGATCCCACAGCACTTATCAAAAACAGTAGAGTAAGTTTGTCTGTGCCCTGGCCAATTATGCCACAGTCAGTAGGAATACTACCTCAGGTCTCCTCTGAAAACAGGACACTGGCTTAGTGGGGCAAATCTGATCAGCAAAAGATAAATATATAAACTGTCCAGGGTACCTTACTTTGTTCTAGGGGCAAGACATGGCAAGGTATTCCCACACAGTGATATTAGTGTAGTTAGTTCCACTTACAGGACATGAATGCATTTGATAAACACAGATAGTGCAGTTAATACAAAGCTAGTTATGTAACATATTCAGTATACAGAGGTCGCATATATCAGGTTATATCTCTGTAGTTGTAGTAGTCCCCTGGAAACCAGGAGTGGCAAAAGTACAGCTGTATAAACCAGGCCTGAATGAAGTAATTTGCAAAGATATTGCAGGACAGCAGGGACCTGTGATAAGAGTGGGTCCTGACTTTGTTTGTAGCACCAGTAAGAAAACCTTTTCCCACTTAGCTTTATAAAATTTTCTAGTAGTGGGTGCCCTGGTTTCCTGTAGTACTTGAACAACCTCTTCAGAGAAAAGGTGTCTTTGAGGGTTTAAAATCCTGTCATCTACAGAGTCATGCTAAGTGACAAAAGATCTGGGTGGAGAAGCAGTCTTTTTTGTTGAGTGATCAGGTCCAGCTGTAGAGGTATTTTCCTGTAATTTCTCTTTGCCAGGTGGCTAGCAGGGGAAACCAATGTCTTGGCCAAAAGGGGGCTAGTAAAAGGCATTTAGGTGCTTCCTTTTGTGCTTTTAGAAGAATTTTTGGAAGAGGTAGTACAGGGAAGGCATAAAAGAACTTCCCTGTCCACTGGAAGGAGAAGGCATCTGTCCTTCAAGCTGAGGGACAAGGTTTTGTGGAGCATAATGGGACAGCTGATGGTAGAGTGGTTGTTTCTTGATACAAAGAGGTCTATCTGAAGTGTGCCCCACTGAAGAGTGATTGCCTGGAAAATCTTTGTGTTTAGGATGCATTCATGGGAGTCCTCCATTGAGCTTATTAGGGGATCTACCAGCACATTGTACCATGAGGAAATGTATGTGGCTGTGAGGGTGACATCCATCTGTATGGCTAAGTTCCATGCCTTCTGTGTTAACCTGCACAGTTGGTAAGACCTGATACCTCCATGTTTGTTTATGTACCACATGTTTGTGGTATTATCTCTGTACACCTGGAGTGGTCCAGGTTTCCATAGGTGGGAGAATGTCTGCAGTGCTTGCAGAAGAGCCCTCATTTCCCCTCAGACTGATATGTTCTTTTAAGAACTGTAGTTTACATCTGCCCTGTACCTGGTGTGATCCTGTCCATACCCACCACACCTCATCCGCAATGTCTATGTGAACTTCTTGAAGGGGGGTGTATAAAAGGAAGTTCTGGGTTAAGATCGACCTGTTCCTCTAACCAAAGTAGGTTATTTTTGAGACAAGTGAGAAGGGAGGATCACAGTGTCCAAGGGGTGGGAGTGTTGGGACGACACACATTTCAGTTATCATTGGATTTTCTGTATGTGAAGTCTGGCTAGGGGAAACAGGAATGGAGACTACCATGAAACCCAAAGTTCTTAACATGTCCTTGCAGTGGAGAGATCTAGGAAGAAATTGGACAAACTGTGAACTTTCTCTTGAAGGGGGAAGGCATGCATTTTCTTTGGGCCTGGTCTGTAGCCCAAGAAAACCAGGTTCTGTGTAGGAACCATGTGGGATTTTTTGTAGTCAACTGTGAAACACAGACCTGAAAGGAGTTGGAGAGTGAGATCTAGATGCTGAAGAAGGACTCCTGGAGAGAGAGAACTTGGATCAACAGGTAATCTAGGTGGGGAAAATTTTGAATTCGCTGAGTGCAACACCACTGGAGCTAAACACTTTGTGAACACCCTTGGTGCTGTTGAAAGACCAAAAGGCAGAGCAGTAAATTGAAAATGTGAAGAGCTAGAGAAAAACCTGACAAATTTCCTGCAAGAAGGATGAATAAGTACATATAAATAGGCATCCTTCAGATCTAGGGACACTAGAAGGGTCTCGGGGAGAATGAAAGGAAAGATTGGCATTTTAAAAGTTGGCAGTTTCAAAAAAGTGTTTAGAAGAGAAAGGTCTAGGATGGGTCTTAATTGTCCTTCTCTTCTTGGTACCAGAAAGATTCTGGAGTAGAACGCTTTTCCTATGTAGTTGGGACTTGTTTGATGGTGCCCTAATTCATGAGATCCTGAATAATGGGAATGAGAAGAGATAGCTGGTTGTGAGGAGGATGTGAAGTGCCTTTCAGAGGCGGAATATCTTCCCAGGACATGACATAACCATCCTTGATGATGGACAGGACCCATTTGTCAGTGGTAATAGCTTTCCACTAGACTAGTGAGAGTAACAGTCTTTGGAAAGAGGAGTTAGGGGGCCGAGGGCGAGGGATGGGTGCTGCAAAAGTAGTCAGAAATTTTTATTTCCAAAGGGAAGTCTCCCCAATGGAGGTTCCCTATGAAGTTTGTCAAAGTACCTTTTCCTGGGGGGGGGGGGTCTCAGTTTATGAGTTGCCCTAGCATCCCTTCTGAGGAAGGATGAAGATTTAGATGGGTAGTTTCTGTGGTATCCAGGAATGGAGGAGAGTAGAATCTGCCAGCCATCTTTCATTTTTTTACCTTGGTCTTGGAGAGTTTTGATCTGCCTGGCAGCCTGAGGATCAAACAACAGGTCTTTGTCCAAGGGGAAGTCTAAGAGTTTTGACTTGAAATCCTCAGGAATAGGCTGGCTATGAAGCCATGCCTATCTGCAAATAACAGACCTGGTAGTTGCTGCCCTAGAGGAAGCATCTATAAGCATTGTAATTGCACTTAATGATGTGTTTGGCTATTTGAGTAGCCTGGGAAAGTGTATTCTACAGTTGGAAGGTCCACCATAACTTTGTTCAAGGACTGAAATACAGAAATCAAATATTTAGTCATTTGAGTCTGTTAGTTAATTGCCTAAAAACAAGGGTAGAAGAGGTGTATGCCGTCTTTCCTCACCTAGCCATAGCCCTAATATCCTTGTCTGTAGGTAGGCAATAGCACTGGTTAAGAACTTAGAGGGCTTACTGAAGCAAGAAACACTGCAGAGGGGTCTGCCACAGGATTCTTATACAGGTTGTTTAGGTTATCATAAATCTAGTAAAACCTCTCGGGCCTTTTAGGAGCTGGTTGTTGAGAGTCAAGTGGACTGAAAGGCGCACTGGAAAGCCTCAAGCACAGGAGTGACTGGAGAAAGGGCAGAAGTGCCCATTTCCAAGAGGCTGTAGTACCTGTTCTGTACGTCAGAGATCTGAGTGGATTGCCATTCAAAATCTCCCCAAAGCAAGCTTCCTCTATAGTGGAATCCAAAAACAGGAAATCTTCATCTAAAGAGATTTGTCCAGGAGAGTGTAACTGAGAAGGATAATCTAAAGAATGGTCTGAATCATGATTTTTTAAAACACCTTTATTGAATTATCACTTGTGACATAGACAAACTTACATTTATATAAAAGACATCAAACCATATTACCATGTTCACTGTTACAAACATTACACATCACAAAAATTCTGCTATACAATATAATCCATCCAACATTACATGAGCTGGTCAATTCTTGCTTTCCCTTAAACCTCATTCTCCCTCCAAAATATTTCCTGCATGTATTGTTCCCAGAATTTCCATTTTTGCTATGTAATATGCTCCTACCCTTTTTGATAGATCCCACTACCAGTTCTTTTAGCTCTGCTGCAGTATTCACTACTTCAATACAGTTGGTTTAGACTTTGATTTCCATTTTCTAGTAATTGCTCTTCTGGCAGCCACCAGAATTGAACTTAACAAGGTCTTACTATGTCTAGGCAATTCAGATCTTGTATCCCAACTCAAAAAAATAATTTCCTTAGTTAAACCCATTTGCTCACCCAATATTTCCAACAAGAGTACCTTGTAGTGAATTTTTAAAGTCTGACAACTCAATCCACTCTTAAAACACATGTCCCCAGTTTACCCCTTTCTTCCCCATCACACCGCCAACATTTCCATCTACCTGAGGAAAAATTTTTGGGAGTCTACTTAGGGTATAAAAATATCTATGCAAACACTTTCAAGCAAAAATCTTAAATCTTCTAGTCTTTGTTGCATATTTTGGAGTCATACATCTGTCCTCCCATTGTTTCTTTGTGAATTGCTTAACCAGTCCCACATATTGGCACTCACAGTTATTGTGTAATATTTTTATATTCCCTACTTATTATCCCTTTTTAACAGAATCCTGTTCTAGATTCAACTAAAAATTCTTCTAGTGCAGATCTTCCAATTAGGATTCATCTATCCCTTTCTCTTTGCCTATCCTCTGATATCAATCCCTGATAAGGACGACAGTTTCTACCTTGCAGTCCACATCTCTTCTTGGCCACTTCCCAATTTATTATCTTTCCCTCTCTGTTTATTCCCAGTACTGTGGTTCTTTTGCCAGTTTCCTCCAGTACATTTCAGCCTCCTCTTGCTTATTCTCTTTACCCCTAATTGCAATAATCCATATTGGCATAATCTTGTTTTTGTATTTCATTTTGGCCTAGTTCTTGGACTACTTTCTGCTACTTCATGAATATAATATATTTTTTTAATTTCTCCAAATCTTTTGGGTTTCTAATACCATGACAGGAATGAGCCACATTCCTAAGTTAAAGTACAATTAAAGTTCATGAAACTGGTACTGTTTCAATCTTTGATGTCAGCCAAAAGTGCTCTTTGCAGCACCCCAATGTGCCCAGTAATGACTCCTACTGCAATTCGTATAAGGTACAGGATTGGTAACACATCTAAATATGATTGTAGTTTCTTTTTTATAAGACCCATTGCTCCTACAACTATAGGAACTGTCTGGGTATCTTTCTTTCACATTGCTCTCGTTTCTGCCTGCAGATCCTGATATTTTATGGCTTTGTGTCTCTTTGTATGCAACACAATGTAGTCACTGGGTGTGGCGATTTCAATTATCAATGCTACTTTTGTCTTCTTTTCATGGACCACTATATCCAGTTTTCTAGCATCTATCTTTTGAACTGTTGGTAGTGGGTGATCCCATGTGATATAAACTTGATTATTTTCTATGATGCTTTGTGGCTCATGTTTCCAGTGTTTTTCAGCCACTTCAGTACCATAATGTTTGCACAATTCCCAGTGCAACAGTCTTGCCACATTATTATGCCTTTCAGTATACAGTCCTTCTACCATTAGTATGTCACAACCAGCAACAAGGTGTGCGACTGTTTCCAATTCTGTTTTACAAAACCTACATTTGTCTGTTTCTCCAATATGTTCAATGGACTTTGTAAACCAGTGTGTACGTAGCCCACTATCTTGGACCACCAATATTAACCTTTCATCTCTTGGTTTGAATTTGCCTCTCCTTAACCATTCCTGCATTCGTTCCTGTCAACATGAGGTTCTTCCAGAAGTTTTCTATACTTGCAACTCTATTTATGCATTTTCCACATTTCTTGCCTTCTCATCTGGTCCTTTACCTTCTATTCTTTCTTTTGTTTTCTGGCACATTCAGTCGCTGCCTGATTTTATCTACTTCAGGTTTGATTTCCATTCCTGTGTGACGCTGATGTGTTTCTGCTAGATTAAGCAGGGAAGCCATCTTAGATTTATTCTCCTCATGCTTCAAAACTTTCACTACATTTGGGTCATGTGAGGTCAGCAGATATGAGTGGAGTCCCATGATTGCAGATCTGTACATGTAATCAGTTTCAAGGAGGCTCATCCCTCCTTCAGAATGGGGTACATATAATCTTGGTATACACTGATTTTTATAAATCATTTTGTGAGCATGAAGCATCCTTCTTGTTTTCCTATGTAATCTATCCAACATATTTTGGGGCCATTCATTCACTCCAAAACTGTAAATTAGGACATGAAGAGCAAACTGGTTTATAACTTGGATTTTGTTCCTAGATGTCAACACTGTTTTAAGGATTAATTTTGTTTTCTAAAGTATTCCTTACTAAGTTTTATTTGCATTTATTCATGTTTTATTGTTGATCCTTCATCAGTTACCAAATATTTATACACTGTCTCTTGCTCAAGTTCCTTTATATCACATTCTTGTCCCAAATTGGTGTTTTTCTGCTTTAAAAGTTGCTTTTGCACATTTATCAAGACCGAATGCCATTCTTATATCATTTGAAAAAGTTTTGACAACCTGCAGTTGCGCTTTCAGTTCCTCATCTGATGAGCTATACAGTTTTAAATCATTGATAAAGAGAAGATGAGAAGTCTTTACACTTTTGTTGTTTTCTATGAGCCAAATTATAGCCATGGCCTAAGCTGTTAAGCAAACAGCTTATTGGGTTAAGGGCAAGGCAGAATAGCAAAGGTGACAGAGAATCACCCTGAAATATCCCCCTTTGAATTTTTATCCCTGGGATAATCATTTTTCCTTTATCAAGGCTTAATTGCAAAGTGGTCTGCACTGTTTCATGGTCACTGTAATGTAGTTGATCACTGTAGAGTGTATCTTATACATTTTAAGCATTCTTTTATCCATGAATGTGGGATACTATCAAATGCTTTTTTCTAGTCAATCCATGCCATACTTAGATTCTCCCCCTTCTTACAGTTCTCCACTATAACGTTGTTTAACAACAAATGATCCTTTGTTCCATATGACTTTCTTTTATTGCCCCTTTGTTCTACTACCATAATTGAGTTTTCTTCTAAATAACTATAAACTCTGTCAGCATCAATTCCTATGTATAGCTTATATGTTGTCGGAAGGCAAGTTATTCATGTATAATTATTAGGGTAGTTTCAGGTTCACTCTAATTAGGAGCATTGTTATTCCTGTTGTTAGCCAGGTTGGTGTCTGTTCAGGGTGTGCATATAAATAGTTCTTACTCTTGGCTAAATATTTGTGCAAATATGTTAATATTTTTAACCAAAAGTTAAGTACTGCATCTGGGCCTAGGATCTTCATAGATACTTCTCCAAAATGTATCTATTTCTCCTTTTTTGGCAGTCTTTCAATTCCTTTTACTTTGTTTTCCAATTCTCTATAAAACCTTTTTTTGGTCATCAATAAAATGCTTATTTTGTACTTTTCCTTTGTATTTATCTGTGTATCTTCTAAGTTTTTTCTGCCTGTGCTGAAATTGTTAATGTTATTTGCGATAGTGCATGATAGATCCTGGTCTCTTCTAATACTGCACATTGCTTTTATCACATCAATCTTTCTTAGTACTTTTGTTGATCTATTGCCTCTTCTATCATCTTCTAACAGTGACACTTCTTACCTTAATTGCTTTATAGTTTTCTCTATTCAATACTTCCATGATGGTATTCAATTTCTTCCCTTCCTTTCCTCACTACCCTGTGTTCTTGTGGTAGAACTTTATCAGTTATTAATTTAGCTGCACGGTAATATATCTTATTTACTTCTGTTATATCACGTGGATCTCTATGGACAGTCCAAATTACTGTGTTCATTTGTTTTATCAGACTTCTGACTTTTTGGGTTTTGTTGACCTTTGCAGTCTATTTCTTTCATTGATCTTAATATATCTATGTCTATTAAATCAAGCAACTCTTCTCTTAGCTCATTTTCTTCCAAACTTAGGGCATATCCCTTGTTTTCCATTTTCTGTGGGCATTCTATAGAAAGTTCTATAGCATTTTTCTGTGGCACATTCTCTTCAGTTTCATCCATTCCCGTCCATTGCTCCATCATATGGGAACTCACTGTCCTATCACTCCTCAACATTGACTGCATCATTTTCCACAGTTTCCTGTTTCTTCTCTTGCTGTCTAGCTTCAAGTGAATATTTATGCTGGTTTATTGTGGAAGGCTCCAAAATATCTACATATGACACCTGACCAATTGTTTTCTGTTCCACTGGTTTTCCTTTAATTTGGATATCCATTGCTCTATCCTGTTGTGCTGCTTTCTAAATTAGATTTTCTACACTGAATCCTTCACTTTGCAGGTACTCCATAATCTCAGTTTCTATTTCTTTAACTTCTCCATTACTAATCTCCTTTTCTGCTTTTCCTCTTTGTATTGTAAAGTTTTCCATGTCCGGATTCCTTTGCCTGTATTTCTCTTCAAATATCTTTGGTGCTGCTCTTTTTGTATTGGTTAGTTTTGTTTTCTCCTTTGCATAAATATTACACCATATTAAATCTCTTTTTCTTTCCCATGTCCATATTTCTTCTTCTTCTTCAAGATATGTCCTGATCTTCCTGTTTCTCCTTACTTTGGGTACTCACTCCATCATGCTGTGATGTAGACTGTGTTAGACCTTCTACACCAAATCCTTCACTTCGCAGGCACTCCATAACTTCAACTTATATATTTTTAACTTCTACTTTACTAATCTTTTCTATGTTCCCTCTTTTTGATATTATTTTTTTTATTGTGAAATTTTCCATATCTGGATGCCTTTGCCTGTAGTTCCCTTCGAATATCTTTGGGGCTGCCTTCTTTATATTGATTAATTTGGCTTTTTGCTTTGCATAAATATTGCATTGTATCAAATCTTTCTTTCTTTCCCATGACCATATTTCTTTTTTATACTTTTCAAATATCTCTAGATTTTGTTGTTTATATTTTCACACTTCCTCAGATCCCAGATGCTTCTTTTTTTTCAAACAGATCAAAGTTTCTTGATCTATATACTGTTTTTCACAAATCTGTTGCATTAATGAATTAGAAGCTGCTTTTTTATATGTGGTTTTCTGCTTGTGTTATGTATAAGAGCCTTAACTGTGTAGTTCTAAAATATCCACTCAAATCAGTTAATCCTAAACGACCCTCCTCTATGGCAAGGATTAACTTATCCCAATTGACTCTTGCACTCAACCTTTCAACATAAAATCCTACAGATCTTTATTAATTATTATCCACAACTTCTCCTCTAACTGAAAAAAATATGTCCTGTGTATAAAACTAAAGGGACTAAAACATTTTAATGCATGTATTTTGCTATCTATATCCATAGAAAAGAGCTTCCAGTTTCTCAGTTTTGGTATTTGTTTAGTCTATTCCCGCATATCCTTAGCTGCCATAACAAAATCCTTTATAAACCATACTGCAAGTACTTCATTTCATCATGTCCCCATAAGTATGGGTGTTGCTTAATCAGTTCATGTGTGGGTACATAGTTTTCAGTTACAGCCTTTGCTTTATCTTCGTTAATTTTATATCCTGATTCCTGAATAAAAAAAACTTGAAACAGTCTCAGAATATTCAGCAACACTCAGATGTCCTTTTCTGTTTTTTATTTGTTTTTTGCAGTTACAAAATAATAATGTCTGCAAATAAAACCACCTTTTCTTGATTGTCATATCAATTATATCCTTGAATTTCTGAGTCCCTTATTTTCTTTGCTAATGGTTCTAAATAGAAAGCAAATAAAAAAAGGGAAATAAGACATCCCTGCCTGGTTCCTCTGTTCAGACACAGTTTATTAGAGAGGAACTCTTCCATTTTGATTTTTGCACTGATCCCTCAAATATCCTCCTAATTAACCTTATTATTGTGTCAGGGAATGCAACTGCTTCCATTGCCCTACTCATAAAATCCCAGTTTACTCAGTCAAATACTTTCTCTGCATCAACACACATCAACAACAGCAGTATTTTCAAACATTCTGCTTCCGTCTGGATCATCATTGTTGTATTAATGTTATCAGCTGTTTGCCTCCCTATATAAAACCACATTGATCCATATCTATTAGTTTTGGCAACCCCTTTGCTATTATTTTAGCCATACTCTTTATACTCATGGTTTAAAATTGAAATGAGCCTATATGAAAGCTTGATCTGATGGGTCTTTACCACATTTAGGTGTTACAGTCATTACAACTTTTTTTCAGGATGTGGTTACTTCCCCACACTTTTATAATACTAGTAAACAAAACCTTCTAGATTGTTATCACTTTCTTCCATCCTAGCTTCCAAACTTCCACTGGAATACCATAGATTCCTGGAGACTTTCCTACAAATTGTTTTTACATCACCATTTTTATCTCATCTTCTGCTATCTTAACTGTTAATTATTGAACCTCATCTGCCTCTAACCTTAACATATTTATGTCTTCCATAAATACTGAATCATAGTCTTGTTCTTCAGAAGAGGAAGATGCCATAGTAGGTTTTTGAGGTATAGCCTGTGGCTGTGGAGATCAAAAGGAGGAGGGTTTCAAAGCCATAATAGCTTTGAACAAGCCCTGAGAAAAAATCCATCCATTTCTTCTCCCTAACTGTTGATGAAGAAGTCACGTCTAGTCTTTTTAGACATGACATCAGCCTGAATGAGATGCAGAGGTTCAGAACCCTGCCTAACTTCTATTAATGTACCTGAGATCTCTTCCCAAACTAATATCTGAGGGACACCATGAGAGTCCTTGTAAATGATGAGACCGTCTGCAAGGCCTCAGGAGCCATACTGGTCTCTGACAGGGCCTTCGTGGTGGGCAACTGACAGATAACGTAATGTACCATGTGTTCTACAACCTCAGCAGGTATGTCAGAGTCCAAAACGCTAGACTGTGTATCTGTTCTGGGCCTCTTAATCTTCTTCTTAAGTGAAAGAGGGATGTCTGGGGATGCAGATTTCATCATCTTGGACTGGGTAAGACATTTAAGACATTCAGTTTCCATAAAGGTGTTTAGAAAGGAAATCTTCAACCTAAAGATTTTCGGAATGAACGATTGACAAATGGACCAAGATCTGTGATAGTGTTCTGGGAGTAGACAGAAAGGGCACTTAGTATACAAGTCCTTGTACAGAATCTGCCTCTTGAACTCTCACTTAATCCTCCTCACTCCCATTTAACAAATTTGAACAAAATTAGCATAAGCAAAAAAGGCACAAGAAGGATCCCCAATGAGGCACTTATCTGAGAAAATGATCAAGTGAAGCAACAGTACCAACAATCAAATGGATATGAGTCCGATGGTTGTATGACCTGCATTCAGGCTAGCAGCAAGCTAGTCTGAGGTACACACTTGTACATCCATCTATATACCCCTATGCTTACGAACTGAGGTCATGTGTCAGACACATAACTTTGGGAAGGTGAAGCTTTGGTACCCCAGCCACACATCAGGGGTGACAACCCATATGTCTAGAATACTTCTTTCGGCTTTTTCCTGGTTAGGGGTCGCCACAGTGGATCATCTGCCCGCTCATGATTGGCAGTGGAGTTTTACAGTGTCGAGTTGCCAGCCTGGCACCCAACCTTCCTCAGAAGGCACACACACACACACTCACACCTAGGGCCAATTGAGAGTGTCCAATCCACCTACTGCATGTCTTTGGGATGTGGGAGGAAACCGGAGCACCTGGAG
This sequence comes from Protopterus annectens, assembly GCF_019279795.1. Classification (NCBI taxonomy): domain Eukaryota; kingdom Metazoa; phylum Chordata; order Ceratodontiformes; family Protopteridae; genus Protopterus; species Protopterus annectens. The sequence continues at coordinate 1,179,821,381 of NC_056725.1, read as the reverse complement.
GAAACCCACACGACCACAGAGAGGACACGCAGACTCTGCACATAAGGCACCCCAGCCGAGAATTGAACCAGATAACCTCTTGCTGTGAGGCAGCAATGCTAACTGCTGCACCACTGTGGCTGCCACAGTGATTTCAGTCATGATATCTTGCCTTACTTGTGGACTCAAAAAACAAAGCTTCCAAGAACAGTGTAAAAATAAGATCAAAATAGTACAAAACGTTGTAATTGCACCCAGACAAATATCTAGGCAAGTAATGAAATATGCACTTTACTGGACTGCAAAATTAGATTTATTGTTGTGATTATTAGAAGGGTTAATCTAGCTAAAAGTATCATTGGTACTATTGAAGGTACCAATAGGCAGTGGCTATACATTTTTATTTTCATATGCTACCTTATCTCAAAAATTTCTTTGCTTTTCTTTCCCTAATAACAGCAAATTTTTATCTCCAGTTTCAAAAACCTTTTGGTAACGTGCTTCATATTGAAAGAATAAGAAATCTTCTACAATTTCTTGCTGTAATTGCTTAATTAGTGATTAAATGTCTGTTGGTTTTCTATTATCTTTAATAATGAGATCTATCAGTTAAAGTCCTGTTTTGTCAAACTGTTGCAGTAAGGAACTAAAAGACACTCCATGGGGTATTTCCAAATGCACAGCCCATGGGAACCCTCTCAGCTATTTTTGACTGCTGCAAAAATGTATTGTCCAACTTAGGGGACAAAATTAAAAAAAAAAAACGAATTTCTCAAAATGCTCAATTTTCTGTGCTAAAGCTAAACTGTCCTCAACTCTAATAGTTTTATCATGCTGCACCAAAAATGTTTCAAAGGATTCTGTAGAATGCAACCTGTCAAAAAATTTCCCCTATAGTCTTTCATGTTATTGTTTGTAAAATTACTGTCCAAAATGCACTCGCCAAAATGATTCACGTTGTTCTGCTGTGGCAAGCATGAGGAGAATTAATATCTTGCCACCGCATCAGGGTAAGATGCTCATTTAAGAACCACAGATGCATCACTTTCATGGTAACTTTTTGTACTGTTTCCTAATGAAAGTGAAGAATGGCCATTGTGCTATGGGAAGCATTGATTGGTGGAACATGCCACGTTTCCATTCCACTAATGTTTTTACATAAAGTCTGGGTGATTTGTGAAAGTATCTCAACAAGTTCAGTTATGTCACCCTTCTAGTAATTTCCATTGCTAGTTTCCTGACTAAGATATGCATCAGGGGAATCTCAGTGTTTGTTGTGGACTGTAATGCAATTTAGCAGTGTTTAGATAAGGTGTGCATTGTGTTCCAAGTTACTGCCTCAAAGATACCTTCCAGTCAAGAAGTTTCAAGGCAGCTCAGCCCACTGGCTCAGAAGGCAGGAGATTGATTTTTTTTTCAATAACAAAGTTCAAATCCAAAAGGAGGATAAGCATTTCAGGAGGTCCAAGATGAAGGCCCCTTTCAGGCTTGATTGCTGATTGACAGGAACTAGGGAAGAGCCACAGAGAAGCACACTGAAAGGACTGACATGATTCCTGATCAGTGCCATGACTAGGATGGGGTGAAGTGGGTTGCTGCACTGGATACAAGTTGTCAGAGGGATGCAATCAGCAAGGGACAAAGATGCAGAAGTGCAAAACTGGAACTAATTCTTGAAAGTGGAATAACATTGTGGCTTCATAATAAATGCCAATACTGCATTTGCAGTTATAGCTGAAGCACTCACTGTGTGATAAAAACTAACTGTAGCACTCATTTATTAAAGTTGCAGAGCAGGAGAGCAGTTTTTGTATTCAACTTTGGACTTGAGCCCTTTTTTGGCGTCAACTCTGAGTTGAGTGGGTTGTCAGATGACCTAGTTATGCTTCTGCCCTTAACAGGGGCATATGCTGTACTTTCTTCATAGAGCTCTGTTAAGAATTGTACAATGAAAGCAGCTGAGGTAGCTGCCGGAAATTTACTTAGCATAACAGGGAACCTTCAAAGCCAGGTCTGTTAAACAGTAAATCATAACACTTGAAGTAAGCACCACTGAGTAGAGGGATAAAACCCTGACTCTGGTCCAGGCGACCTGGGTTCTTTTAGTAGCTTGGGCACCTGAGGCACTAGCAAGGAAGGATGGATATGCCCACGTGGGGGAGGGGGTCTTCCTGGATACATGGTGTGGTTCAATTTCCCTGACAGAGCTCATGGAAAACAACCACTAAGTGCTGCTAAGGGTGGCAGCAGTCCTGCTGATGTCATCTTTTTTGTGAAAGTGAGAAGTACTTCAGCTCTGATACCCATTATGCGTCTCATCCTCAGAACATTGCTGTGCACGTACAAGGGTGAGAATTAAAAGTAGGAAAACGCCTGTGAAGCAGTATGATGTCAAAAAATCTCACTGTCCTTGCTGGTCCTACACCTAACACTGGTTATTAAGGAGGGGGTAAGTTGACCCAGATGACAGTTAGCTCTGTTGAGGAACAAAAAAATCATAACATCAAAGTTATACCTACCATACCGTTATCTCTTCCAGTCTATACATTGTGAAGATAATGGCTTTTGTCCTTTGAAGTACCGCAGTGGGTAATACATTTGGTAGGCACTGAACCAGACGGGTGGGTGGGTGGCTTCCTTGTATATCCAACAGTGCTGCATATTCACTTTAGTTCTTTGAGCCAAAATTCTACACAATGAAAGAATGTTGCTGTTGTAAGTAAATAGTCCTTGTATGTAAATCATAAGCTATTCCGAATTTAGTCCGATGTGCTGATTAACTGTGTACATCATTTCCAAATAATGAAGTTAATAAATTATGCCAAAGAATAGAAAAGTTTTAAAGATAATTTATGTCTGCCAACTCATTGCACTCCAAAGACATATACACCCAGGTATCTGTTTCTTCCCCATTACACCAACATTTGCCATCTACATGAGGAAAATTCTTTGGAATCTGCTTGGGGTATAACAGTACCTATACAAACACTTCAGGGCAAAAATCCTAAATCTTCTAGATTTTGTTGCATATTTGGGAGCCATACCCATATCTTCCCATTGTTTCTTTGTAAATTGCTTATCTAGTCTCTTCCCAATCTTGTCTGACTGATTCCTACACTTAGTATAGTTCAATATTTTATATACCCTACTAATTATTCCATTTTTAACAGTAGCTTCTCTTCTAGATTCAACTAAAAACTCAATAAGTGCAGATCTTTCGATTAAGATTCCCCTATTTCTCTTTACCTATACTCTGATATCAATCATTGATAGGGAAGGCAATATTTAGCCTGCAGTCCTAATGTCTTCTTGGCCTCTTCTCATTCCGTTATCTTTCCCTCTCTAATTATTTGTTTTGAATACCTTGGTCCCTTTACCACCTTCCCCCAGTAAATTCCAGCCCCTTCTTGACAATTCTCTGTACCCCTAATTGTAGCCATTGCTATCAGCAGAATCTCCTTTCTCTGTTCCTGTGTTGGCTTAGTTCTTAGAATACCTTGTGCTACTTTATACAAAGATTGGGAAGAGACTAGATAAGCAATTTACAAAGAAACAATGGGAATAAATAGGACGTGCTGGAGGGATAGTTTCCTGTCCCAGAGACTTCCCATGCTCTGGAACAAAATTCCGATCTACATTAGGCAGAGCTCCTCGCTAACCCTCTTCAAGAGAAACCTTGACGAGTGGATGGGAAACAGAAAGTTTACCCCAGGGATCACTTCAATGGCTCTGCTGGACAGAGATACAGGGAACTAATCTAAGGGGGCGGTGAAAGCCAACACATTCTGGCTAGGCTTATAAATGCCTTCAGGCAGATAGCCTAGTACCTACCTATGAACCTATAATATTCTGTATGACTATTGTTATTCTCTTTAAGTATCTACATCCAAAGTATCACTCTTTCCTTATTTCTTGAATCCCCCACTTCATAGGATCATAGGAGATTACTAGGCTATCAACCTGGAGGTCATTTCAAGCCTAGCCGTTTCATCCCAATCCAATACCATAAAAATGCTAGTCAATACCCAAGACTGCATTTAGTAATGACTGCCCATGTCCAGGAGGATTGTGGGAGCTATCCCCTGTAAGAATTTATGGTGCCCCATCCACTCGTCCAGATTCCTCTTGAAGAGTGTCATAGAGCTGCTCTGTTTCACATGAATTGGTAGCATATTCCAAAGATGTGGCAGTCTCTTGGAGATAAATCTGTCTCTCTAGCATGTCTAATTTAAGTCACAGGCCATATTTAGGTCTCTGGAATAGGTAGCCATAGTCTCATTTGATTTACGGATATGCAGCAAGTTAATTAGGTTTGAGTCTGAGATTGCTCTGTAGGCCAAGCATATGTCTCCTCTAAGAAGTCTATATGATACAGAATATAGTGACAGGGACTTTAGTCGGTCTCTGTAAGGCAAGTGCTGGAGTCTCTTGATCTTCTTTGTTAGACACCTCTGAGGTCTTTCCAGTTGCTGTAGGCACTTTGTACAGTACATGCCGAACAGGGCATTATACTCAATTATGGGCCATATTAGTGCTGAGTATAGAGGGATTATAACCTCTTGCTGTCAAGGCAATGCCTTTACTAATCAAGTGTGCTACATAGAAAGCCTTTCTTACTACAGTAGACACATGGTGGTCAAAGTTAAGGTTGCAGTCAACTTGTGATCCCAGGTCCGTTACCACTTCTTGTGTACTTAGGGTACTGTTGTTGATTTGATAGTGTGAAGGGACATTGTTTGTGATGAAGGGAATGATAATGCATTTCTTTGCATTCAGTTTGTGTGGTCAGTGTAAGACCCTCCCGGAGTATACCGACATCATTTGGGAATTCAATAAATGTACCCAGTTTGCAGTTCTCTACAAACTTGGTCAGCCACAATCCCTTAGTTTTGACCTGAACTTCTGAGAAGTCTATACCAAACAGTAGGGGGCCCAGCACTGACCCCTGTGGCACCTTGCTGGTAACAGGTCTGCTGACTGATGTGGAGTCACCCACTTTGATAGTGTGTGTCTGGCTTGTGAGCCAGTTGGCAACCCATCTTACAACAAAGGGGTTTACATTCAGTTTGCTAAGTGTATCAGTAATGCTTGAGAGTGGGATTGTGTCAAAAGCCTTTGCCAAGTCAAGGTATGCTGTGTGCACAGATTTGCCCTCGTCAATGGCCCTGTCACATTTTCAAAGAAATCCACCAGATTTAATAGGCAGGATCTGCCTATGAGTTTGGAGGTCACCTATGTCTTTATTCATGAGGTCCATAATGACATGTTTCATGGCCTTACAGATGTGGCTGGTCAGGCTTATGGGTCTGTAATTCCCTGTGTCTGTTGCTAGGCCACCTTTGTGGAGAGGAATAACTGTTGCTGTTCTCCATTCCGTAAGAACAAAGCCTGTGGTTAGGCTATGATTGAAAAGGGTACTTAATGGTGATGATAGTTAATGTTTTAGCCTGGTTAGAAGACAGCCTGGGATGCCATCTGGTCCCGTAGAGGCAGTGTTTTTTCCTTGGACAAAGTTTTAATGATGTGGGAGTGGGGCGAGGTTTGGAGGGGATAAGGGAGTGAAATGTTTGCCAAACCTATCCGCTTTCAGATTTGCTATCTCAATGGGGTCATCATTATCCCATTCACTTTGAATTGTAGCTTTCTGCTTATGTTATGTGTAAGAGCCTTAAATGTATAGCTCTAAAATATCTCTTCAAATCAGGTAATCTTAAACCTCTTTTTTCCTATTGGAAGGATCAATTTATCCAACTTGACTCTTGCCCTCTTCCTATCCAAGATAAAATCCTTCAACTTTATTAATTACTATCGTCAGCTTCTCCTCTGGTTGATGAAAATATCCCTAACTTGTATATAAAACTAAAGGGACTAAAAAAAATTACTACTTGTATCTTGCTACCCATATCCATAGGCAAGAGCTTCCAGTTTTTGTATTATATTTCATTTAGTCTCTTTCCATATATCCTTAGCTGCCATTAAGTGTCCTTTTTAACCCATACACCTAAATAATTCATTTTATCATGTCCCCATAAATATGGGTACTGCTAAACCAATTAATGTGTGGATAGTTTGCAGGTATACCCTTAGTTTTATATTCATTAATTTTATATTCTAAACTGGTTTTATCAGGTACAGAATAATATTATTTGTAAATAAAGCCAACTTTCTTGAATACCATACCAATTACATCCTTCAGCTTCTGAGTCCCTTATTTTCTTTGCCAGTGTTCCTAAATATAATGCAAATAACAAAGAGAAAAGAGGACACCCCTGTCTGGTTTCTCTGTTCAGGCACAACTTATCAGAGAGGAACCCTCCCACTTTGATTTTTGCCTCCAATCCCTCATATAGCCTCCAAATTAATGTTATTATGGTAGCAGGAAATGAACATGCTTCCATTACCCTAGTCATAAAATCCCAGCTTACTCTGTTGAATGCTTTCCCTGCATCAAGACCCAACAACAGAGGTATTTTCTTTCATTCTGCTTCCCTCTGGTCCATCATTGTTCTATTAATGTTGTCAAATGTTTGCCTCCCCTCCACAAAACCACACTGATCCATATCTACCAATTTTGGCTGGTCTATATTAAAATCTAGAAGAGGCATTTCAGTGAACACCTCTTCATTGACACATACTGAATGAACGCACTAGACCACAATCGTTTAGAAAAGCAATGTCTTTCCCTGGGAAAGAAATTGCTTGCCCTCAAACCACAAACACACCACTTCAAACAAAAAGCGGGGGGCTTCACCCCCACACCCCCCAATGTGGGAGGCTGTGCCTCCCCACACCCCCCTAACTAAATATACCAACACCGAGATTGCACTACAGTGGAGAAAATGACAAAGTAAAATGGATGGCCAAGCGATTTCTTTTCCAGGGAAAGAAATCGCTGTTGTGAACGATCGTGGTTTAGTGCGTTCATTCAGTATGTGCCAATGAAGAGGTGTTTCCTGAAACGCCTCTTCAAGATTCTGATGTAGACCCATTTTGGCAATACATTTGCCATCCTTTTAGCCATCATAGAAATAAAGACTTTATAATCATGGTTTAAAATTGAAATGGGCCTATATGAATCTGGGTCTAATGGGCCTTTTACCGTCTTTAGGCATTGCAGCCATAACAGTTTTTTCCAGGATGTTGGTGCCTCCCATTCTTTTAAAATACTGACACAGCTTTTTAGATCTTTATCACTTTCTTCCCTCCTAACTTCCACCAGAATACCATCTACTCCTGAAGACTTTCCTGTAGATTGGTTATACATTTTTTATCTGAGCCTCATCTACCTCTAACCTTGACATATTTATGTCTTCCATAAATATTTCCATTTGTACTGTTTCATTTCTGCACTATTCTGCTTTATACAAATTTTCATAAAATTTCCAAAATGTAGCTAATACTTCTACAAGATCTCTGGTTATTTTTTCTTGTTATGGGATCCATAAGTCTGGCAACAGCCCTTTCTACTTTGTGCTGCCAAGTCATTGTGCCAAATATTTTTGTGCTCTTGAGTTATTATCCAGGTACTCCCTTGGTACTCCCTTATTTTCTCTTTAGCATTCTACAACTGCACCTTTTCTTGTTCTGTGAGATTCCCTTATTTTGTAATATTTTAGTCTTTCTCAGCCCCTCTAAATAATTATTGTTACTTCTTAACCATTGTCTCTTTCTCCCTTATTTCCACCCTATTTTTAAACTCCATTTTCATTTTATTCCAGTCACTAGCTATAACTTCTTGAGTACTTTACATCTTCCCTAACAACTCCTGAGTATTTTCTACTACCCATTCCTTATATTCCTTTCTTTTTAACAGGCACCAGTGTCTCATCTTTACCTTATTACCCTGCCTTTTTTATCTTACCAATTATTAGTGCATGATCTGAAATAGTTATTGGATGTGTGTCATAGTTCTCAGTTAAATGAACATGTTCCTGTGAAATATAATTTCTGTTTAGTCTATTTCAATCATTGTAACTAGGGGAATAATATGTAAATTCTCTCCAAGTTCCTACTACTGAATTCTGTCTTCCATACCAAATATTTTCATAAATTCCTTCAGAAAGCTACTCTCGTTTGTTGTATTTTCCATTCTGCCCCCCCCGATACATCCTCATTGTTGTAATTTTAGTCCCCACCTACATGTAATATTCCCTGCTGAAAGCTGATTATTTCTCCCAAATTTGTTTAACCTCCATAATGGCAGTTTTATGTAGAATATAAATACATGCCAACATAATACTCATCCCTTGCCAGTAGCCGCGCACTACCAGAAATCTGCTATTACTAACTTTTTTTCACATCTGTCATTATTGGAGCTCTTCTAGCAATTAATGCAAGTACTCCTCTTTTCCTTTGTCCCTGGTATAATGTTGAAGATCCATCATGAAATATTTTTTTATCAAATTCACATGCGCATTTTCCCCAAACTTGTCTCCTGTAGCATTGCTATTTGCAATCTGCATTTCTTAATATAAATAAATATTCTTTAATTTTTTCTATACTTGTGAGGTCATTCACAGTCCAAGATAATATGGAAAGTGCCATCATTATGATAAAAAGTCATTATTCCCACCTATTATATATGGCGTGTTTTTTAAATGTCTTTTTTCAGGTTTTGTGACACTTGCACCCACTAATGATAGGCAGGTTGATCCTTTTTGCAGTTTTTATTTTCTTATCAAGTTTGGAACCTATGTCATGTTTCACCAGACTTTTTGTTTTAATGAAAACCCTCAAAAAAACAAAAATAAAAACAGGCTATTTAACTTAATACAAATACACAAAACTGAAAACTGTGTACAACTTCAAAAAGACACCTAATACTGTTAATTTTTTAGAAGTAGTAGTCCCCAAACCTGTGCAACAATCTACTATCATCACAATTAAAAGGGTGCAGACGACACAAACAGCCATTGAGCAGCTCGCAGTCTTCCATGCTAGTTATCCTACGATTAAACTAATTGGAAACCCACGTTTAATGGCATACAGGAATAAAGCCCTGACTATGACCCAGATGCCTTAAGCTTGAGTAGTTGCTCAGGCCCTGGAGTAGCCAGGCAGGGTAGGTAAGGTATCAGTAGCTGATGCTGGCTTGCCCATCTTGGTGTGGAGGGGTGGTCTCTGTCTGCCAATCTGTCACCAGCAAGGAAAGGATTGCAGGCAACAAATGTCATAGGACTGGAATGTGGGTTTGGTACTGCCTAGCTGTTGTCAGTAGCTCTCTGATTTAGAGAAAGAAAACCTGTGTGTGTGTGTGTGAGTAAAAGCATGCACATACACAGGAATGATACAGTGGTCTCTTATGGTGACATAAGTGCCCACATCACCCACTGAGGGATAGAGTTCGTGCCATTAGAGACATTTGCATGTTGGTTGATGCAGCTAAGGGCAGAAGCTACTGTCGTGGCTGTCTGTGTGATGGCCCTTCTTGTCATGTGTCATCACCATTCTGGAGAGTCCTCAATGGCAGAGATATGAATGGGAGGCTTAATGTTCAGTATGCATAGAAGGGCAAGCATCCTGAAAAAAATCAGGGATGATAGAATAGTTGTGTAAAATCTTACCATAACCATAGATGTCCTTATCTTCTATATGCTGCAGTATTCATAACATGAGGGAGTCCACCACAGGCTGCCCCAAACATCCAGCCAGTATACAAAAGTCTAAAGCTGCCATAAGGTACGTGTGACATTGCACATAGGATCCCGTCCAACATCGGTCATAAAGTGACATTGAGCAGACATCAGCACATACCATCCTCAGAACTGAATGATGCAGGAGGAACAATAGCCTAAGATAAACTGAGAAATACATCCAGGAAACAAGCAAGCATCAGGAGGGAAGGTAGGAGGGATAGAATACTGCAACAGACAGAAGAGAAGAACATCTATGGTTATGGTAAGATTTTACACAACTATTCTGAGTCCTTCTATTCATATGTTGCAGTATTCATAACATGAGGGAGAATACCAAAGCTCATGCAGAAGACAGAGTGGGAGGAGGGGCAGTAGCACGCTCTACAAACCCCTGAAGAATAGCCCCGGCAAAACCAACTCTATATATAGATATACCATCCAACTTGTACTGTTTTGTGAAAGTAAGGACAGAAGACCAAGTGGCTGCTTCTAAGATAAAGGAAGTATCCAGACCCTTGAAAAAAAACACCTGAAGAAGACGCAACTCTAGTGGAATGAGCCTTAACTGGAGAAGCAAGTATTTTTCCATGAGCCACATAACAAAAGGAAATAGCCTTAGAGATCCAGGAGGAGATTGTCTGCTTTGAGACAGATCTAACCACAGCCCTGGGATGGTAGGAAACAGAGATGATCAGATTTCCTAAATGACTTGTTTTTTTATCCAAATAAAATCTGAGTCGTCTATGCACATCCAAGATGTGCAAGATCCTCTCACTAGACAAGTGTGAAGAGGGAAAGAAAGGCAGATTAATGGACTGATTAAGTGACAACTCATTCACCACCTTGAGCACGAAGGCGGGATTAGTGCATTGGTAAACCCTATCCTTGTGAAAAACAGTGAAAGGAGAAGAAGCTATAAGGGCCTGAAGTTCTGAAACCCTTCTGGCTGAAGTGATACCCTAAAGAACCACTGTCTTCCAAGTGCAATGTTGAAGGGAAAATAAACTGCTGATTCAAAGGGAGGCAATGTAAGTTTTTCTAAAACAAATTTTAAATTCCAAGAGGGAAGTACTGGTTTCCTTAGTGGTTTGATATGAAGGACACCTTTCAAGAAAAGTTTGACTTCCAACCTTGAAGCCAAAGGAGGTGTCATAGGCAGACAGGCAGAAATGGCTGAGAGATGAACTTTTACTGAAGAGCATGATAATCCAGTCTTCAGTTATTCACACAGATAAGACAAAACCACTGGAATATCCACAGAAAATGGTTATAGGTTTTTGGAAAAACACCATATGGAAAACCTCTTCCATTTGGAAATGTAGGATTTTGTAGTATTGGGTTTTCTGGCCTCCTGCAGAATTTGTAGCAAGTCCTCAGAAAAATAGGTGTCTGAAAGTGTCATCTGAAGTGTTGACATCTGTGGATGTATTAGAGATCTATTGTCCTGTGTGGGTAGATCCACCCTGTGAGGTAACTTGGGATGACTGCCCTTGGCTAAATGCAGAAGAAGGGGGAACCAATGCTGTCTTGGCCAAAAGGGAGTCAACAGCAAGATTTTTGGTTGGTCTTTTTGAGTTAAAACTTTCTGAAAGAGAGGGAAGAGGGGAATGTGTGGAGAAACATCCCCTTCCAAATAGGGCATCCATCTTCCATGCCTGAGGATCTGGAGCTCTGGCACAAAGCTTTGGAAGCTGTCCATTCATAGGGGAGGTAAACAGATCTACTTGAGGAATACCCCACCGGTGGATAATGTCCAGAAACACATCCCTGAGCAACATCCATTCATGGGACTGAGTCATGGACCTCCTCAATTTGTCTGCCACAATATTCTGACTGGAAGGAATGTAAACTGTCTGAAGGGTCAGCTGATAATGAGTTACCAACTCCCAAGCCTTGAGAGCCTACCTGCAGAGACAATATGACTTGGTCCCCCCCTGCTTGTTGACACACTAAAGAACTGTGGTATTGTCTGTCAACCACTTTAAGGGACCTGGTTAAAAAAGAGGATGAAAGGTTTGCATGGAAACAAAAGGAGAGCTCTCATCTCTTTTATATTTATGTGTTCCTTCATTTGAGAGGGAGACCACATGTCCTGAACCTTCCAAGAGGCAAATGTTGCCCCCACCCCAATCCCATGTCCGAGGCATCTGTGAACAATTCCTGAGATGGAAAGGGGGTTGTAGGGGAAGTCCAGGATTCAAGGAAACCTGTTGAATCCACCCCTCCAATTCTTTTTTCAAGCAGGGAAGGAGAGGAATTACAAAATGTAGTGGATGAGCATGCTGCATTCAGACCGACTTGAGATGCCACTGGAATTTCCTCATGTGAAGTTTGGCTAGAGGTAACATGGGAATAGTGGATGCCATGAAGCCCAGTAGATCGAGGAACTCCCTGGCAGTCAGGGGCTTGTGTAGAATGATAGCTTGAAAGTAAGTAGTTAGGGACAAGACTTTCTGAGGAGGTAAGGAAGCCAACATCTGATTGAATTCTGAATCTTAGGAAGACATGGTCCTGTGAAGGAACAAGAAAGGATTTTTGGAAATTTACAGAAAATCCTAGTCTATCCAGAAGAGACAGTGTGAAATGAAGATGTTGTAGGAGTATTACTGGAGAAGGTCACCCAGGTAATGGAAAATCTTAATCCCCCTGAGTCTGCAAAAGGCAATGACAAGAGCTAAGCATTTTGCGAAGACCTATGGTGCCATAGACAAACCAAAGGGCAAAGCAGAAAATTGAAAATGTGAGGAAATAATAGCAAAGTGCAGAACTTTTCTGTAAAGAGGATGAATAGGGATGTGAATATAGACATTCTTGATGTCCAGGGACACCATGAAGGCCTGTGGAAGAATGGAAGGAAGCAGACTGTTTAAGGAAAGTATGCAAAAGGTAGGTACCTTTAAAAAGATGTTTAGATGAGACATATCTAGAATGGGTCTCCAAGGACCATCCTTTCTGGGACTAGGAACATTCTTGAGTAGAAACCCTTTCCTGTTTGGGAAGGTAGAACCTCTTGAATGGTACCCTGAGAATGCAATATGTGACTCACCTAATGAAAGAAAATCAACTGATCTTTTGGGGGTTGTGGAATATCTCTGAAGGTGGAAGGAGTCTTCCATACCATGAAGTATTCTCTGAGGATTATTGAAAGGACCCAGGAGTCTAGGGTGATCTATTACCAAACAGGGAAGGACAGAGAAGATGTAAGGATAGAGGGATCTGAATAAAAAGAGGTTGGTAGTCATAGACTACCTGGCTTGCTTGGAAAGGGTTGTTTCAGTGCAGCAAGAGAAGTAGACAATGACTTGGCAGAATAAGGCTTTCTGGCACCTCTTTTACTCTTAAAAGGAGGAGGTCTGGATAGCTTCCTTACAGAAGGAGTTTTACAAGGATAGTTCCTTTGAAAGTTTGGAACAGGTAACACAAAAATATGTTTAAGGTCCTGGAACTCCTTGCTCTTTCCTTGCAAGGATTTAAAGAGTTCTGCAGCTGCAGACGCAAACAAAGCCCTGGAATCAATTGGAGCATCCATAATTTTAGCTTTAATATCATCCGGTAGAGGCTGGAGTCTCAGCCAAGAGTATCTCCAAAGGGCAGATCCAGATGCAGCAGCACTGGCAGATGCTTCCACTGCATCATAGCTGCATTTAATACAATGTTGTGTTATTTGGGCAGAGGAACCTAGAATGGAAGCAAGTTGGGATTTAGTTTCAGAGGCTGGAAGCTCAGAAATGAGCTTAGCGAATTGAGAAAGGAGGGCTAAGGAATATTTGGTCATATGATCCTGGTAGTTTATGTCCCTAAAGACCAGGGTGACAGAAGTATATACTTTTTTCTCCAACCTTTCCATAACTTTGCTCTCCTTATCCAAGAGGAGAAGGGCGGTAGAAGGCAAAAGCTTAGATGGCTTATCTGCAGCCACTGAGACTGTACCTGGGTCTGCAGAAGTGCACTTAAACAAAAACCTACAATCCTCTGGCACTTTTTAGAACCTGTCTGGCCTTTTAGGGGCAGCAGGTTGTGAATCTGGACACTTAGAGGAGAAAGCATCCAAAAAGGCTGGAAGCACAGAGGTACTGCAGATGGGAATGGGGAAATCCATCTGTAAAAGATCATAATATCTTTTATGTATGTCAGAAACCAAAGAGCAATCTCAATGGAAAAATTCTATCATCTTCACAATGGTATCTCCTAAGGTAATATCCTGCCCTGGAGATTCAGTTCTATTTGATTCCTCCTCTGGGGAAGCATATCCCAGTGGAGAAGACATCTGGGCAGAATATGCCAGAGACTCATCCCCAGATGGATCACTGTTATCAGAAGACTCCTCAATTCTGATCCTTTGAGGAGAAACTGGGGAAAGGGAAGGAGAAGGAAGAGAGAGACCCCTGTGGATTGCCTAAGGGTCACAAAGCTGTTAAATAGTCCAAGTGAAAAGGCTTGTCAGTCAGTGAATTGTTCCTGAGGAGGAGAAGAATGCTTAGTTTTCTGCTGCTTCTTAAATGGAGCATCCATACAGTGGCAGGACGACAGACCCGGCGCCTGCCTGCATTAAATTATACTGCTTGGAACCTTTTCACAAACCAGGATTTGAGTAATTCCTCAAGGATCTTCAGAGATGATCCTGGGTTCCCACTACATCTAAAGTGGATGCCTGCATATCCCTCGAGGACATGGTAACAGGATCCTTTGCAGCCTCCACAGCAGTACCTACATAAGAATCACCAGCTACCTCCAAACAGGTCCCTGGGCCAACATCGGCTTTGAGAGAAATGTCCAGATTTGGAGCAATAGCAGATACCTTAGGCCTAAATTTATTGGCCTTCTTAAGAACATGCTCCATTGAAGGGCCTGGCTCACTTTCCATGGCATTGCATGCTAAATGCTTAAAGTGTTGGTTCTGTTGATATAAATTAAGATAAGCAAGATAACTATATGGGGTCTTTGGGACAAAGGCCTTGAAAATAGCACAGGAGGTATGGTCGTGGTTAAGGCACAGTAGCTTTAGACTTTTGTATACTACCCGGGCTTTCGGGGCAGCCTGCAGTGGACTCCCTCATGTTATGAATACTGGTAATATATGAATAGAGGGACATGTAACTTTCTTATTACTCAGAAGATTTCTTTCCTAAGGTAAAGCAGTTAGTGAACAAGGACAGAATTCCTATTCAATTCTTATATTCAGCTACCTTTACTATTAAACTGAAAAAATATCCAGCATCAGTTTAAAAGTACATTAAGATAGTCATATTTCTAGAAAAAAATGAATCTGAACAAAAGAAGCAACTGTCCCTCCTGCAGGCTGTCTCCTCCCTTGATGTGTCTTCTGCAAGGTTCAAGAAGATAACCACCCCAGGAAAATTTGTCACCATTCTTAAGCAACCTGGTGTATTCTAGCAGTGCAGGAAGGACCGAGAAAAATCTGAGGAGCTGACTTCCTACCCAGGAAAGCAGTTGCCAGTTATTTTAACTTCCAGCATCCCACTGTTTTGAGCCCCTGCATTATGCTAAAGAACAAACTTTAGCAATTCAACTCAGCCAGCCCAACAAGAAACTATAAGCATCCTTCGAGTATTAGAAACCTGGTTAATATAAGCAGAGTATTTCCTCTGCTATGCTGAAGTATTGGTAAGCGGCCAAACTAAGCCCTATTCAGACAAGACAACCAGCACCGGTCATGAATTCTTCATACCATGCATTTTCTCATACAACTTGAGACTACCTTCTTTCCCTTTACAGTACTGCTTCACAGGTCCATAGGCCCTTTATAGGAAGTATAGGAATTTTAACTAGCACCACCACCTGGATTACATATTGCCCCAGTTTAGCTGTGTTTGGGTGCAGCAGCAGACTCCTAAATTACCCAGAAGTACTCACTTCCATTGTGTGTGAGCTGATTTGAATTAGTTTACTACTAATTTTCATTATTGAGGATAGTTGTTACTGCATTTTCTCTTATTGCTATTTTGGTTTGGCAGATAAATCCCATTCTTTCTTCTGTGTTTGAAGTAGATTCACCCTCACATTCATTTTCTGATTGTTAGCATACACTGATTTCAACTTATCCATCAACTTTTCTTCCCTGTTGTCATACCCAAAGGACTGAATGTCAGTGTTACTTTATTAGAGCCTATCTATTCAGCATTTACGATTGACTTTAAATATCAGAGCTTTAGTTCAGCAGTTAAAAGCATGAGAAAAAGTTTCTGAAGTTGCTGGAAGCATCTTGGATGTTTTATTTAACCACTGGCAGGACTTTAGCCTCAGAAAGTAAGCATATTTTTAAAAAGCTGTGCACCACTATTAGCAACAGGGAGGACGTGTCCCAGATGACAAGCATGATTCTCACAACATATTAATCTTTGACAAATTTACAACACCAAATACTTTATGCATATTGTGTATGGTTTACAACCCTAGCCAAAACACTGGCTTCTTTTTAAATAGCTGACAGAGTTTAATATTGCTTTAGACTTAGTCATATACAGATTAGTTCCCTTAGCAGGAAGTTGGCTCAGAGAATCCCAGTACATTTTAGACTTGTTCAACTGCTGTCTGGCACTGCACAATTATATAGTTTCTAGTAATGAGAGACATTTGAGTTTTGGTATGCCTATGACAGTTGATGTGCCTTTCATCAAAAATGTGATTTCTAAAAATTGGAAGATTGTGGAAGGTAACCATGATTTGGTAAAAAGTGTGGGTATAAAACCAAGTTTTTTGTACAGGAAGGAGTTAAATTTGAAAAGTTTATTAGAAAAAGGTAGGGATTCTTTTGTAGTTGAAACCCAAAGTATTAGTGAAGATTATGGCATGCACAAATGTTATGCATGCAGCATGTGTAGGTACATTTTGGAAGGACCCTTTATTGATCTAACACATTTTTCTTATACTATACCAGTTACTGGTTATTTTTCTTGTAAAAGTTTAGGAGTGATTTATATTGCTGTTTGTAGTACATGTTCAAAATTTTATGTGGGGATGACCACCAGGCTCCTATGTATTAGAATTAGGGAACATGTAAATAGTATCAAAAACAAAGACAGTAGAAATGCCTTGTATAGACATAGTGTTGCATGCAGCAATTTTAGAAAATATTTTCTGTTTTGAAACAGGGACATTTAAGCTTAAGAGGGGGCAGTTTCAAGAATTATTTAGAACAGAGAGAGAGACTAGATGGCAGATAAAGTTGAATTCAGATGTGCTCCCAGGATTAAATGATGCTATCAACATCAAATGTTTTTTAAAGGAATGCAGGGTTTATGCCAAGACTGTTAAATAAGCAGGAGTATCCCTGCTCCTGCTTCGTTTTTCATACTGTCTTTTTAAACAAATTGATGTAATGATTGTTGTCTTAACAAGGTGTAGTTAAATAATTGATGCATTCAGTATTTATATGGCTTGTATTTTACAAAGTTTTGTATTTCTGATGGTCTGGTTGGACAAAAGCAGTAATTAAACAGTTTTTTATGCTAAAGTGCTGGTTTGTCATTTGAGTTTTCAGCCTTTAAGCAGTTTTTTATTTATATTAGTTTTTTTGTATTTTATTTGGTTAAGAGTCAAACTAGCCCAAACAACGTAGGATCTCTAATTTCACTAATTTAAGCCACTCAGCCTGCTGAAACCCTTGTACTAACACTTTGAAAAGGGCACTGAACTCATTTCATGGAGCTTGCAGTGGACATCCCTTTACATCTTTAGTTGCCCTGCACAAAACATCACTTTTACCCAGCTTTATTTAATATTCCTAGTACTTCTGCACTTATCAACTTTCTTTAACACTGGTGGTTAAGTCCTTAGTTAATTATATTCTTTTAATGTGGAGGATACAACAGGACAATCGAAGCCAACCAATATCCGAATAAAAGCTTTATTACAACAAAATAAAGATGAGTGAGCGCTTTCACGTCTTCTGGATGTTTCATCAGACTTAATTAACCATCACTACAATATAACTTTATATAATAACAGAATAGCTCCTATTCGAGAACCAATATAACATTCAATCAAAGACAATTAATTATTAAAAGAGAAATGCAGTGTAGATGAATCACTTTGTTGCTAGTAAGTGCTGCTTAATTTCTTTAGTCAACATAAAAACATATACAAAGAATAACTTGTATATATAATTACAAAAGTTCCTGTGCATATCAAAATTTAATACAAAAACATATAAATATAAACATGAAGAAAACCCATGCTAATAAAACCCTTTAAAAATAAAATTTTATGGGTTTAAAAACTTACTATTTATGTTTAAAAGGCCTGTCTGCCAAAAAAGGTCTCAGAGAAATTTTATCATTGAGGCCATGACCTCTATCCGCTGCTAACTTGAGTATCCATTTAATCTCTCTCTCCTCCATATTATCACGTATGCAGCCTAACCTTTCAGTACTATAGACATGTTCCAATACTAGGAAACTAAAGGTATGTGTGCTATCTCTATGTAGCACATGATAAGCTAGTGCATTGGTCTCATCCTCTTTATTGATGGCATAAATATGTTCCCTAATACGCTCCCTTAGAGTTCTAGTGGTCATGCCTACATAGAAACATTGACATTTATTACACTGAGTTAAATAAACCAAGTTCCTGGTTTTACAATCGGCATACTTAGTAAACTCATATCTTTTGCCTGTATCTGGATGTATAAATTCACATGAACTCTTAATATAACTGCACTGATTACAGGTACGACATGCTTGTGTGCCTTTCCTTTGTGATATCAAACCATCATGTCTATTATGATTATAACATAGTAACCTCTTAAGAGACTTGGTGTTATTATAACTAAAAGAGGGTCTGTCTCCTACTATTCTCATAATATTTTCATCTAATTGTAGAATGTTCCAGTGTTTTTTAATTATGTCAACTATAAAAGGATTGTTGTTAGTATAAGATATTGCTAGTCTCCTCTTACTATTGTTAGCACGATTATCATTAGTTCTGGCTGAGGGCATGTTCCTGTTTATATATGGTTTGTCCTTCCCATCACGTTCTGTGCTAAAAAGCCCATTAAGTTCCCTCTTGTGATAGCCTCTAACTGTGAATTCATCCTCCATATTTTTAATAGCTTCTGTAAACATTAAATCATCACTAGTAATTTTTGAAAAACGTGCTGCTTGGTTCTTAATAACATTTTTATACACATGTGGAGGATGCATACTGTCTCTGTGAAGTATATTATTCCTCCTACAAGGTTTACAAAATACCTCAATTGTAAGTTTCCCTCCTTCCTTACTTATTGACACATCTAAAAATTCAATTCTAGTCAGGGATACAGTATCAGTCAGTTCTAAAAATGTGGTAGTACTATTAATATATGTAATAAACTCTCGTAAGGTGGCAAGGTCCCCTCTCCAAACCAAAAAAACATCATCTACAAATCTCATGTAATATCTAATATATTCAGAATAGTTTTCATGTCCTAAAACATAAGTAGATTCCCAATATGCTAAAACTAAGTTAGCATATGAATTGGCACATGCTGTGCCCATTGCTACTCCCTTAACCTGAAGAAAGTAGTTACTATGAGAAGTAAAAACATTATTGGAGAGGACTAAATCCAGTAACATAGTAATCATAATAATCTTACTATTGGACATCCCTTTCTGTAATAAAAACAATCTCAAGTATTCTATACCCACATCATTAGGTATACTCATAAATAGAGCTGTAACATCCAGAGTGACTAAATAGTCTGAGTCCTTTACTTCATCTACCCTATTATGACAAGCTAAAGTTTCTAAAAAATGTTGTGTGTCTCGAAGTATAAAAACAGTTTCATCTACTATTGGTCTAAGTTGTTTCTCCAAAAATATAGAAATACTTTCTGTGAGCCATCCTTTTCCCGAGACTATCGGTCTAAATGGAGGATCATACAAATTCTTATGAATCTTAGGAAGAACTCTAAACACTGGAACCAAAGTTTTCTCAACTAAAAAATATTGATATAAATTTTCATCTATTATATAACATATCAACATATCATAAAGGTTGGCATGCATTGTTTTAATAATCTTATCTAGACCAACAAAATCTAGTTTAACATACGTATTAGTATCAGATAATAATTCTATAACTTTATTGTCATAATGTATTCTGTCTAGAACTACTGTGGCTCCTCCCTTATCGGCAGGTCTAATAATAATATCAGAATTATTCTTTAGAGTATTAAGAGCTAATCTCTCTTCCTTCGTTAAATTAAAAAATTCTGGTTTGATATTATTATTTTCAAAATTCAATAAAAAATCATTAACACAAGCTTTCTCAAAACTGTCTAACAGAGAATGTGAAGGTGGTATATGTACAGAAGGTTTCCTGAAAGCAAAATTCATTACATGCGTTGCATCATTCTTAAACTGTAATGCTAAAGCAATATTCCTAGTAAACTGCTTAATGTCAATAATAAAAAAGAGAAAAGAATGGCAGGACACTGCTGGATTAACTCCTCCTTTATTAAAACAACCAAAACAGCCAAGGATAAGCGCTTTCGGGTGTGGTACCCTTCATCAGATAAAAAGGAACAAACATTACCATTATTTTAAATTAAAAGCCAACCAATCAGCAATCAATAAACTACCCGCCTTTTTTGTAGGGCGGGTTTCAAAGGAACCATGTCATTTAACCCTGGGCTCCTATGAGCCCTCAGCTCCAAGATCCATTTAGATTCAAGGGATTCTGTCAACAACCTTATATCCCTCCCTATTATTTAACCTTACGTTAACCACAGACCTGAAGCTGAAAGTGTGTGTGGAGTGCTGTTCAATGTGCCTATAAAGAGCATTATGCACATTTTATTTCTAATATTGGAAAGATGCTGTAGAATTCTGATTTTAAACATATTATCGGTCTTCCCAACATAATATGCTGTGCAATGTTCACATGTAGCCAAATAAACTATGTGACTAGTCCTGCAAGTAGCCCTTGCCTTGAGGTGGTACAATTTTCCAGTAACAGGATGTTTAAAAGTTGCATTCTTATTAATGGACGGACAGGCTTTACATAAGCCACAGGGAACACTGCCTGGGCTATCCTTAAATGAATTGGATGTAGTAAAAGCCCTTTCAGTGCAAAGGATGTCCTTTAAATTCTTATTTCTCTTGTATCCAAAACTGGGTCTAGTTCCTATTAGGCCTTTTAACTTATTGTCACTTCTTAAGATGTTCCAGTTGTTAAAGACTATATTTTTTATATATTTGGTATTACTACTATAGGTGACAAACAACTTAGGTTCCCTTTTTGTATATATCTGTGGAACTTTGGCCTTAGCTTCAGCATGCTCTTGTCTGATCCATGGTTTATATTTACTATCCCTTTTCTGCCTACTATCATTAATGACCTCACAGATCATCCCCTCATTGTATCCTCTGTCCAAAAAACATTGCTTCAAGGACTCTATATCTTTCTCATATTCTATATTATTCATTGATATCCTAGATATTCTGCCTGCCTGGCCCTGAACTATATTGGGAAACATATGACGGGGATGCATGCTATCAAAGCACAGCAGACTGTTCTTCCAACAATCCTTTCTGAATAACTTTGATGAAAAACCATCACTAGTTTGTGTGATACTGACATCCAAAAAATCTATGCTGGTGTCAGAGAAATTCAACTTAAATCTAAGGAAAGATGTGGTGGAGTGTAGGTAGCTGACAAAATCTATTAGCATGTCTGCATCACCCCTCCAGAAGAAAAAAACATCATCTACAAAACGTGTATACATATACACATGTTGTTTCCATAGTGGATGTTCTAAAATTACATCTTTCTCCCAAAACCAAAGGACCAGGTTAGCGTATGTATTAGCACAGGGGGTGCCCATAGCTACCCCCTGTGCTTGTCTATATTTGCTTGTCCCCTATAAAGACATTATTCTCTAGGACCAGGGCCAGCATCTCCTTGACCAAGGATATTTTATTGTTCTCTTCACCCAACTCACTCAGGACCCCACCTATGGCTTGGATACCAAAGTCATTGCTGATCACAGTAAAAAGGTTATGGACATCCAACGTCACCATTAAAAGATTTCCTTGTGGCTTGTTGTAGTTAAACCTACCTACCCTTCTAAGGAAATCACCTGTATCTTTCAACACAGAAGTTGCTCTATCTAGAAGTGGTCGAAGTGTATATTCTATCCAGATGGAAATGTGCTCCGTGACCCAGCCTCTGCCTGAGACAATGGGTCTGAACGGGGGATCTTCTACTGATTTGTGGATTTTTGGCAGGGCTTTAAAAATAGGTATAACAGCTTTTTCTATCCAAAGAAATTGTAGCATCTCATCACTTATTAACATATCAAAATTTAACCACCTCAAGCTGTTGTGTACTTCATCCACTAGCATCTTGACACCTATAGGGTTGAGTGGAACATAGACTTTCCTATCTAATAATAACCCCTGAATCTTCTGTTTGTAAAAAGTGGTGTCCATCACCACTACGGCACCCCCTTTGTCAGCCGTCTTTATAACTAGTGCTAGTTGATGAAGTACACAACAGCTTGAGGCGGTTAAATTTTGATATGTTAATAAGTGATGAGATGCTACAATTTCTTTGGATAGATGCATCCCCATCATATGTTTCCCAATATAGTTCAGGGCCAGGCAGGCAGAATATCTAGGATATCAATGAATGATATAGAATATGAGAAAGATATAGAGTCCTTGAAGCAATGTTTTTTGGACAGAGGATACAATGAGGGGATGATCTGTGAGGTCATTAATGATAGTAGGCAGAAAAGGGATAGTAAATATAAACCATGGATCAGACAAGAGCATGCTGAAGCTAAGGCCAAAGCCCACCCCTGGGCTTCCGGATATTGGCAAAGGCTCTTGCCACCCCCATAGTGCCTTTTTTAGGCAAGGCTCAAATTCTAAACCTACCACCCTAGAACACCAAAAAGGAAAAAAACTAAGGGTAATGCTGCTCAATGCCAGAAGTCTCAATCTCAAGATGCACGCTCGAGGCCCTTCTCAATATGGAGAACATCGATGTCTGTGCTGTGACAGAAACCTGGTTCAAGGCTCCTGAGAGCACCCCAGCACTAACAGGTTTCACCTCATATCATGCGTTCCGGCCCCAAAATCCGGACAACACCAAGAAAGGAGGGTGTCCATATTCATAAAGGACACCCACACCTCAAGGTTGGTGGCAACGCATGATGCATCGGAGACCATCCAGGTGCAATTAACCATAGGCAAGACTGCTCTGCAATTTGTAGCATGTTACAGGCCACCCTCTCAAACTCAGGAACCTCACATGGCCTTCCTGAAAACATTGGAGGGATAAATGTATCTCCAAACACCATCATACTAGGTGACTTTAACTACCCTAATATAGACTGGGAACACTACTCAAGCCCGAACACTCTAACCCAAAGATTCCTGGAGTTCATAAACTCAAATGCCATGGAACAACTAGTCACCATCCCCACAAGAGGAGAAAACATACTTGATCTCATCATCACGAACATGGGATCAAAATGTTCAACACCGAAGTATACCTCACTGGTGAGATCAGATCATAAACTAATCTCGCTGGAGGTCCTCATCCGCCCACCTGAAACAAAAAGACCACAGTGAAAAACTTCTCAAAAGCCGATTTCACACTTCTAAAACTAGTGTGGTCTCCTTTAAGGCCCCTGAGCCAGTGGTAAACATTACTCAAACCGCTGAATCACTTACAAATGCCTTCTACCAGCACCTACAGGACTGCATGGATCAGGCAATCCCAAACAAAACTAAGACTCTCTGTACCAAAGGCAAGCGTCCAGTCTGGTGGACCCCAGCCATAAACAAGCTCTACAACAAAAGGAGGAAGCTACTACAAGATAGAGCTAAATCCTTGAAAGGTAAGACACCTTTGATCATTATAAGTAAAAAACTAAGAGCTCTCATAAAATCATCCAAGGCAAATTTTGAGAGAAAAATCGCCAAGGACTCTAAAGAGAATCATAAGGCCTTCTTTAGCTATGTTAGAAACCTAGGAGGAAACTCCCAGATATGCTCAGAATTAGTTCAAAATGATGTGAAAATTACTGAACCTACACACATTGCCAACATACTGGCTGACAGGTTCAGTGCAAACTTCTCCCCTCCCCAAAGGAGAGATATCTATTCCAGAGGATTGTAGCCCCCAAACATCTCCAACGCCCAGGTGAGAACTGCCCTCACTAAGGCAAAAACACAGCATCCATGGGACCGATGGTGTCCCCGGCTGTGTGCTTCATGAACTCAATGAGGAATTAAACCCACAGTTAGGACAGCTGTTTAATCTTAGCCTCACCTCAGGATACATACCCAAGGAGTGGCGCCGCGACTGTGGTCCCACTTCATAAGGGCGGTGCCTCCACAGACCCTGGAAATTACCGCCCATTAGCTTGACAAGCCTTATCTGCAAAGCCATGGAGAGGATCATAATGGAACTCATAAATAAAGACATAGGAACTTGCAGACTTTGGATCCAACTCAGTTTGGCTTTGTCAAAGGCAGATCCTGCCTCTTAAACTTGGTTGACTTTTTGAGACAGTCACCAAGGCCATTGATGAGGAAAGGCAGTCCATACAGCCTACCTCGACCTGGCAAAGGCCTTGACACAATACCCCACTCAGGTATCATCGAAAACTCATCAGCTTGAATGTAAACCCATACATCACAAGATGGGTTGCAAACTGGCTAAGTGACAGAACCCACAGGGTCAGAGTTGCTGGAGCCATGTCAGACTCAAAGCCTGTCACAAGTGGTGTCCCACAGGGCTCAGTCCTGCGTCCACTCTTGTTCGGCATCTACTTTTCTGAAGTACAAGCAAACACAGGAGGGTTATGGCTGACAAAGTTTGCAGATGACTGCAAACTGGGCCATAGTCGAAAACACATCTGACACAGATATCCTCCAGAAGGGCCTCACAGAAATGGATAACTGGTGCCAGAGCCATGGCCTGAAGTTAACGCCAAAAATGCATAGTCATACCCTTTGGGAAAAACAAGGCTACCCCTAGCTACCATATAGGTGGCAATCCACTGAGCACAGAAAAGTCATCAGAGATCTGGGGACCCAGGTTGACAGTAGCCTTTCGCTTGACACTCATGTTGCTAAAGTAGTTAGGAAAACCTTCTATATCACCCACCTGATCATGAAGGGATTCACATCTAGATCAAGGGAGGTCATCGTCCCCTGTACTCATCACTTATTAGACCTATGATTGAGTACAATGCCCCGTTCGATATGTATCTGACCTGACACCTGCTGCAGCTTGAAAGTCTCCAAAAGATCCTCACCAAAAGGATAAAGGGTCTCAAAATATATCTTATGCTGCCCGACTGAAAGAACTCCAGCTCTATTCAGTCTCATACCGCTTGCTCAGAGGTGACCTGTGCCTGACACATAAGGCCATGTCAAACCCAGATTTGATGAATATGCTTCACCTCAAAAAATCTAGATCCCTCAGAACCACAAGGGCGGAGACTTAAACCTTGACACGGTTATAAATAGAACGTGCTGGAGGGACAGATTCATCACCCAGAGACTCCCTATGCTGTGGAACAAAATCCCGGTACATGTGAGGCAGAGCACCTCTCTGGTCTTGTTCAAGAGGAATCTTGACCAATGGATGGGAGATTGCAGATATACCCCAGGGATTACTTCAGCGTCACTGCTTGACAGAGGCACAGCAAAATGATAGGCATAGTTTTTATTCAAACTAAAGGGGTGGCGAAAGCCACATAACTATGGGCTAGGCTTATAAATGCCCTTGGGCAGATAGCCTAGTATGAACCTATGAACCTATGAACCTATATACAAAAAGGGAACCTAAGTTGTTTGTCACCTATAGTAGTAATACCAAAGATATAAAAAATATAGTCTTTAACAACTGGAACATCTTAAGAAGTGACAATAAGTTAAAGGGCCTAATAGGAACTAGACCCAGTTTTGGATACAAGAGAAATAAGAATTTAAAGGACATCCTTTGCACTGAAAGGGCTTTTACTACATCCAATTCATTTAAGGATAGCCCAGGCAGTGTTCCCTGTGGCTTATGTAAAGCCTGTCCGTCCATTAATAAGAATGCAACTTTTAAACATCCTGTTACTGGAAAATTGTACCACCTCAAGGCAAGGGCTACTTGCAGGACTAGTCACATAGTTTATTTGGCTACATGTGAACATTGCACAGCATATTATGTTGGGAAGACCGATAATATGTTTAAAATCAGAATTCTACAGCATCTTTCCAATATTAGAAATAAAAATGTGCATAATGCTCTTTATAGGCACATTGAACAGCACTCCACACACACTTTCAGCTTCAGGGCTGTGGTTAACGTAAGGTTAAATAATAGGAGGGATATAAGGTTGTTGACAGAATCCCTTGAATCTAAATGGATCTTGGAGCTGAGGGCTCATAGGAGCCCAGGGTTAAATGACATGGTTCCTTTGAAACCGCCTACAAAAAGGTGGGTAGTTTATTGATTGCTGATTGGTTGGCTTTTAATTTAAAATAATGGTAATGTTTGTTCCTTTTTATCTGATGAAGGGTACCACACCAAAAGCTTATCCTTGGCTGTTTTGGTTGTTTTAATAAAGAAGGAGTTAATTCAGCAGTGTCCTGCCATTCTTTTCTCTTTTAGGATTTTGCTGTTTGCTGTTTGGTGGGACTTTAGTCATAGCACAGAACTTTTGGATTTTGGACTTTAATGTCAATAATAAGTTCACTTACATCCACACTCTGAGAGGGGAATGAAAGAAAGACCTCTGTTTAAAACAGATAATTCATGTTTTGTTAAATTATATGTTGAAACATTAACTACTAAGTCCTCTGTACTGGTTTCAATGACTTGCGTTGAAACTCTAACTGACCTTCTGAAACTGGATGTAAGTGAACTTATTATTGACATTAAGCAGTTTACTAGGAATATTGCTTTAGCATTACAGTTTAAGAATGATGAAACTCATGTAATGAATTTTGCTTTCAGGAAACCTTCTGTACATATACCACCTTCGCATTTTCTGTTAGACAGTTTTGAGAAAGCTTGTGTTAATGATTTTTTATTGAATTTTGAAAATAATAATATCAAACCAGAATTTTTTAATTTAACGAAGGAAGAGAGATTAGCACTTAATACTCTAAAGAATAATTCTGATATTATTATTAGACCTGCCGATAAGGGAGGAGCCACAGTAGTTCTAGACAGAATACATTATGACAATAAAGTTATAGAATTATTATCTGATACTAATACGTATGTTAAACTAGATTTTGTTGGTCTAGATAAGCTTATTAAAACAATGCATGCCAACCTTTATGATATGTTGATATGTTATATAATAGATGAAAAGTTATATCAATAATTTTAGTTGAGAAAACTTTGGTTCCAGTGTTTAGAGTTCTTCCTAAGATTCATAAGAATTTGTATGATCCTCCATTTAGACCGATAGTCTCGGGAAAAGGATGGCTCACAGAAAGTATTTCTATATTTTTGGAGAAACAACTTAGACCAATAGTAGATGAAACTGTTTTTATACTTCGAGACACACAACATTTTTTAGAAACTTCAGCTTGTCATAATAGGGTAGATGAAGTAAAGGACTCAGACTATTTAGTCACTCTGGATGTTACAACTCTATTTACGAGTATACCTAATGATGTGGGTATAGAATACTTGAGATTGTTTTTATTACAGAAAGGGATGTCCAATAGTAAGATTATTATGATTACTATGTTACTGGATTTAGTCCTCTCCAATAATGTTTTTACTTCTCATAGTAACTACTTTCTTCAGGTTAAGGGAGTAGCAATGGGCACAGCATGTGCCAATTCATATGCTAACTTAGTTTTAGCATATTGGGAATCTACTTATGTTTTAAAACATGAAAACTATTCTGAATATATTAGATATTACATGAGATTTGTAGATGATGTTTTTTTGGTTTGGAGAGGGGAACTTGCCACCTTACGAGAGTTTATTACATATATTAATAGTACTACCACATTTTTAGAACTGACTGATACTGTATCCCTGACTAGAATTGAATTTTTAGATGTGTCAATAAGTAAGGAAGGAGGGAGGGAAACTTACAATTGAGGTATTTGATAAACCTTGTAGGAGGAATAATATACTTCACAGAGACAGTATGCGTCCTCCACATGTGTATAAGAATGTTATTAAGAACCAAGCAGCACATTTTTCAAAAATTACTAGTGATGATTTAATGTTTACAGAAGCTATTAAAAATATGGAGGATGAATTCACAGTTAGAGGCTATCACAAGAGGGAACTTAATGGGCTTTTTAGCACAGAACGTGATGGGAAGGACAAACCATATATAAACAGGAACATGCCCTCAGCCAGAACTAATGATAACCGTGCTAACACTAGTAAGAGGAGACTAGCAATATCTTATACTAACAACAATCCTTTTATAGTTGACATCATTAAAAAACACTGGAACATTCTACAATTAGATGAAAATATTATGAGAATAGTAGGAGACAGACCCTCTTTTAGTTATAAGAACACCAAGTCTCTTAAGAGGTTACTATGTTATAATCATAATAGACATGATGGTTTGATATCACAAAGGAAAGGCACACAAGCATGTCGTACCTGTAATCAGTGCAGTTATATTAAGAGTTCATGTGAATTTATACATCCAGATACAGGCAAAAGATATGAGTTTACTAAGTATGCCGATTGTAAAACCAGGAACGTGGTTTATTTAACTCAGGGTAATAAATGTCAATGTTTCTATGTAGGCATGACCACTAGAACTCTAAGGGAGTGTATTAGGGAACATATTTATGACATCAATAAAGAGGATGAGACCAATGCACTAGCTTATCATGTGCTACATAGAGATAGCACACATACCTTTAGTTTCCTAGTATTGGAACATGTCTATAGTACTGAAAGGTTAGGCTGCATACGTAATAATGTGGAGAAGAGAGAGATTAAATGGATACTCAAGTTAGCAGCAGATAGAGGTCATGGCCTCAATGATAAAATTTCTCTGAGACCTTTTTTGGCAGACAGGCCTTTTAAACATAAATAGTAAGTTTTTAAACCCATAAAATTTTATTTTTAAAGGGTTTTATTAGCATGGGTTTTCTTCATGCTTATATTTATATGTTTTTGTATTAAATTTTGATATGCACAGGAACTTTTGTAATTATATATACAAGTTATTCTTTGTATATGTTTTTATGTTGACTAAAGAAATTAAGCAGCACTTACTAGCAACAAAGTGATTCATCTACACTGCATTTCTCTTTTAATAATTAATTGTCTTTGATTGAATGTTATATTGGTTCTCCAATAGGAGCTATTCTGTTATTATATAAAGTTATATTGTAGTGATGGTTAATTAAGTCTGATGAAACGTCCAGGAGACGTGAAAGCGCTCACTCATCTTTATTTTGTTGTAATAAAGCTTTTATTCAGATATTGGTTGGCTTCAATTGTCCTGGCGTATCCCCCTTATGTGACTATTGGATTTTCTGCTTCTTTGAAGGGGATTCTTTATCCTGATTTGTGTTTATATGCTTTCTCATATTCTTTTAATGCATAACCTTTGCAGATGGGAGTTTTTAGGAGAGTAAATTAAATTGTTCATGTTACCACTGACAGTATGGTCCTTTCCACCACTCTAGTTCATGGCATTTCTCTACTATTCTTTCTGATTTTACAGGCTTTCTGGGTTATGTGGTATCTTCTCTGACAACTCTTCTACTTGTAAAATAAAAAATGTATGTCTTTTTCTGTCTTTGACATGGTGCTTAAGCCTCCAAGGTATCAGGGTGTTCATCTTCATACTCTTCCTGGCAATGTCTGGCACTCAGTTATAAATCACAGTGGGAGATATAATTTATGATTCTAGCCCATTGCTGGAGGTGGATGAGTTTGCACTTTTCCCACTTAGGGAGGCTACATGGTCTAAATATGATCTTCTGCCTCTCTCTGATCTATATAGGTTGACTTCTCATAACAGTCACTGGCTAAAAAATATATCAAAACTGGCTCTGGGGTACCTCGAACATCAAGTGGAAAAATATGCCCTTCTATCTTCACATTTCCTGCTAAGACAGGAACCTACAGTTCTGCAGTTAGGCTACGTAGCTCAGGCCTTCACAGCCTATTATTGTTTTGCACAATAACTTTGTCTTGCCCCTTTGAATTAGACTGGAGGCTGGCATGTTGGGGAATTCCTCTCTTATGCCACTGCTTAGGCCTTTAAAAAGTACAGTTTTGTACCTACCATAAATGTAGATGTTCGAGTGCTAATACAGCTGCAGTCATAACAGATGGGTTCTCCTGCCGTCAGGCGGGTCCTCGGTCGGCCGAATTCCAAAGTCTAGGTCTGGCGTCGGTTGTCGTCGCCGCTTCCCTGACGTCAGTGCGCCAGAGGTATAAAAGAACCAGCCGACACCATTTTCTTTAGTTTTTCTTGCCCCAGATGTCAGGTCCCCCAGAAGGAAGGCAATACATAAATTTGTGTAATAAAGCAATGCAATATAATCAAAATACAGTAGTTGCAAGCAAATACACCATAAAAGAATACCCCAATCAGGTTGTATGAGGAGGTGTTAGCCAATAGGCCTGTCCCAAGAGGGGAAGGAGGGAGGGAAACCTGGACTGCAGCTGTATTAGCACTCGAACATCTACATTTATGGTAGGTACAAAACTGTACTATGTTCATCGTGCATACAGCTGCAGTCATAACAGATGGGTAGAATCCCAAAGCTAAGAAAGGGGTGGTAGGAACTAGGTGGAACTAGGAGGAGCCAGAATGTCCTGCAAGACTGCAGTGGCAAAGCCTGCTCTAGTTTTGGAGTATAATGGTAGGTGGTAGTGCTTGGAGAAGGTATGCACAGAACTCCAAGTGGCTGCTTCCAAAATATCTTTGGTAGGAACTCCTCTGAGGAAGGCTGCAGAGGTAGCTGTGGCCCTTTTGGAGTGAGATCTGATGCCTGCAGGTACAGTTTTACCATGAAAAGAGTAACAAAAGCGTATGCAGTGGGCTATCCATTTTGAGATTGTCTGTTTGGAAATTGGCTTCCCTTGAGCTCCTATAGCATAGGACACAAAGAGCTGTTCTGATTTTCTGAAAGGCTTTGTTCTGTCCAAATAATAACGCAGCTGTCTGTGGATGTCCAAGGAATGTAGTAGTCTCTCCCCTTTGTTTTGAGGATTAGGGTAAAAGGTAGGTAAGTGTATAGCCTGATTCAAAGCTACCCTTGATACCACCTTTGGCATAAAGGACAGGTTGGTTCATAAGGAAACTCTGTCCTGATGGAAGATGATAAAAGGCTGCACAGCCATGAGGGCTTGTAGTTCCAATACCCTACGAGCTGAGGTGATAGCCAGAAGGAAAGCTGTTTTCCAGGACAAATATTGCAAATCTGTTGAGGCAGCTGGCTCAAAAGGAGGCAAGGTCAGCTTTTCTAGAATTAATTTGAGATCCCAAGCAGGTATTGGTTGTTTCCTTGGGGGGTTTATATTCTTAGCCCCTCTGAGGAACTGTCTTAAGAGGGGGTGAGAGAATAAAGGTGGATCAGTGTTGTATTCTGCAGAAATGGCTGAGGCATGGATTTTGATGGAGGAGAATGAAAGTCCACTGCTTAGCAGCTCAGCTAGATACTGTAATATTTGAGGTAAATTCAGTTTTACAGGACTCTGGCCTTTTTTCTCATTCCAGGCACAAAACCATTTCCATTTTGCGGAGTAAGCTTTTCTAGTAGATGGCCTTCTGGCCTCCAAAATGACATCCTGCACCTCCTTGGAGAGTAGGGTCTGTTGTGATGTTAAGGAATCTTCCATGCAGCCAGATTGAGTGTTTTCAGCTGACTGTGAAGAGTTTTGAAGCTGTGCTGAGTCAGAAGAAGAGGCATTATAGATAGGGTCCATGGAGGGGAATGCGTCAGGCTCCTCAGGAGTGGGTACCAGTGCTGTCTTGGCCAGTCTGGAGCAATGAGAATCATCTTTGGTCTGTCTGTTCTGGTTTTTAATAGAACTTTGGGCAGCAGAGGAAGAGGTGGAAAGGCATAAACTGTCATTGTTGTCCAACTGAAAGAGAGCATCCACTCTCCAGGCCTGTGGATGAAAAGTCCTTGAGCAGAATTTTGTCAATTGGTGATTTTTGTGGGAGGCAAAGAGATCTATGTCTGGCCTTCCCCATGCTTGAATTATCTCTGTAAAAACTTGAGGATGCAACTTCCATTCATGTAGATCTGTCATATTTCTGCTTAGGTTGTCTGCCAGCGTGTTTTCCTTGCCTGGCAAGTACTGTGCTTGAAGTTCGATTTGTAATTCCAGAGCCATGTTCCAAAGTGACATGGCCAGCCTGCATAGGGGTATGAATGGGTTCCTCCCTGTTTGTTTATGTACCACATTACTGTGGTGTTGTCTGTCCTTATCAATAGTTGACCTGGATGCAGAAGGTCTTTGAAAGCTATAATAGCATTTATTACTGCTAGCATTTCCTTTAGATTGATGTGAAGGTGCTTTTCTTTTGGGACCATTTGCCCTGAATGCACCGATCTGTCATGTGAGTCCCCCAGGCGTAGTCCGAGGCGTCTGTTGTGATGACTTGATTTGCTTGAGGCTTGCAGAAAGGGAGACCTGTGTTTGTTTGGCATGCTTGAGCCCACCACAGAAATTCCTTTTGAAGACATGGAATTAGTGGTATCATTGTTTCCAAACTGTGGCTGTGTTGAGACCATAGGTTCTTCAGGTACCATTGAAGTTTCCTCATATGCAGCTTTGCACATGGGATTAGTAGGATGCAAGATGCCATGAATCCCAGAGCCTGCAGGATTTTCCTTGCAGTCAGCCTGGTGAAATTTGCTAGTGTTCTGAAGTATTGAGTTAGTTGCCCCTGCTTCTCTGGCGTGAGGTAGGCCATCTGGGTGTTTGTGTCCAAGTTGGCACCCAGGAAAATTATTTTCTGAGAGGGTATTAGCCTTGATTTCTTTTTGTTGACTGTGTAACCCAGAGAATTCAACAACAGTATTACAAAAGCCAGATGTTTCAGAAGTATGTGCTTGCTGTCTGCTTGGATCAGGCAGTCATCCAAATATGGGTATATTTGTATCCCTTGAAGTCTGCCGTAGGCAATTACTGATGCCAGGCATTTCGTGAATACTCCAGGCACAGTAGATAAGCCAAAGGGCAATGCAGAGAATTGATAATGGGTTGAACCGGCAAGAAATCTGAGGTATCTTCTGCTATTTTGTCTGATTGGGACATGCAGGTATGCCTCCTTGAGGTCCAATGTTACCAGCCAAGACTCCTTGCCCAGCATGGGAAGAAGCTGCTGTAATGTGAGCATCTTGAATTTTGGTACGAGTAAAAGTGCGTTTAGGATGGATAGGTCCAAAATAGGTCTCCAATCTTTTCCCTTCCTTGGTACCAGGAATAGTCTGAAATAAAAACCTTGACCTTGTTCGTGAGTAGGTACCTCTTGAATAGCTTTCATGTCCATGAGATCTGAAATTTGCCTTTGTGCCTCTGCCCTTTGATTGTGTGGCAGGTTTGGCATGCCTCTCATTTTTGGAAGGGTGTGAAAGTGGAATCTGTAGCCTCTGTTTATAATGTCCAGGATCCATTTGTCTTTTGTGACAATATGCCAATTTTTTAAAATAATGCCAGTTTTCCGCCTAAGGGTGCTGCCATTTGAGCCTTGCTTGGCATGCAAAGTGGAAAGTCATTGGGCTTGCTTTCTGAATGGCTGCGAACTATCCTCACCACCTCTTTGTGTAGGAGCTTTCCATTGTCTGCCTCTAAACGATCCTTGAGATTGCCCTCTGCCCCTTGGGCGCCTGTATCTACCTCTTTGGGGTCTGTCCATGGCTGGAAAGGACCAATTTTTGGAAGGCCAATTTCTACTGAAACGTGGAGGTTGTACCTGTAGAAAATCTTTCACTGTTTGCATTGATTTAGCCTTTTCCTCCATTTTCTTTAATACCTCCTCAGCTTTAACACCAAATAATAATATATCCTTTTGTAGAGGGGCATCTAGTAATTTAGCTTTGACATGATCTGGTAAGGTTTGCTCCTTGAGCCAGGCATGTCTACGTATGACTGATCCTGTAACAGCAGCTCTACATGAGGCCTCTATAGCATCAAAACCACATTGCAAGGTATGTTTACCCACTTGTTCTGCACTATGCATCAAATCCTGCAACTCCTTCAAGTCTGGTTGTTCAGGTTGTGACATTTTACTTCTCAACTGTGATAACAGAAACTGTTGGTACTTTAGCATATGGAACTGGCAGTTTAATGCCCTCATGGTTAAGGTGGCCGAGGTGTATACCTTTTTCCCCACCTTTCTAAGGATCTGGAATCTCTCTCGAAGGTAATGGGTTTTAGCAGTAGAGGCCTTAATTCCCTTGGGGCCCTGTGAGATACTTTCTGGGTCAGCCGCATGGCTTTGTATAAAATTGGTGTGAGTCAGGAACCCAGTAGTACCTGTCAGGCTTGACTGGGGCTGAAGGTAAAGAATCCGGGTTAAGGCAGGCCTCCGAGTACACATCATCTAGTATGTCTAAGACAGGAGGTATAGCCAGAGGCCTGTGCTGGGGTAGCAAGAGAAAATCCCTAAGCCTTTTCTTGGAATCTGAGTACTCTTGGCCTTCCCAGTGGAAGTGTTCCCTTAAGGTATGCAAGGTTTCCCCAAATGAGTAATCCTCTGGGGGAGAGACAGAGGGAATGGACTCCTCAGCATCAGAATCTTCAAAAGGGGAGTAAGAATGTTCCTGTTCATCAGAGTGCTCTGAAATAATGGAGGCCTGGTCAGAGGAGGAGGATTCTTCCTCCACTCTGGGCCTTTTGTCCGGGGGGGTTGAGAACCCCTGATAAGAGTAATCAAATCCTCAGCCATTTTAAGCATCTGTTTTTTAGGCATGGGGCCTGGAGAAGGGCCCTGTGGAGCTTGTCTCTTAGAATGCATGGCTGCTTTAGACTTAGTGAAAGCCTTGATAGAAAAAGAAGAGGAAGGTCTGAAGACACCTTGAGAGGAGGCAGACCTGTCTACATTTTGAGATTCACCACCAGGAGTGGCTTCGGTATCTGTAGTCAGGGTGTGGGCCGAGGAGCCTGCGACCTCGGGTACAGAAGACACCGCCAATGAAGTGTCGTTGGTAGGCAGGGGCTGCGTAGGCGCCTCGCTGAGAACCGGACCACCTGTAGTCGGCTTTGGCGTGGTGTCGGTAGAGGCCACGTACCTCGTGTGTCGGTCCTTATCTTTGTGTTTTTTAGACAAAACTGGAGTCGGAGTATCCGACGACATAATATAGTTATATTTTTTGCTAAAATAGTGCTGGGTGAACTCCGCCCGACGCTTAATGGTGCGTTTGTTGAATGTAGCACAAAAACGACAGACAGAGACGTCGTGGTCTGGGCCTAAGCAAGGAATGCAGAGAGAATGAAAATCCTTATGCGGTATTTGCTTCCCACAAGAAATACAGTTATTAACTTTGTCTGACATCGGTCTTTGGCAAGAAATGTTTCCCCAACGGGGTACTTAGCTTTCAAGAAGACTTCGGTTGCAAAATTTTCGTAATTTCAGGAGCTGGCCGACCGGCACTTGCGAACTGCTTCTGCTTCGGGCACCGCGCGGCAAGAAAGACTGGAGAAAATGGCGTCGGCTGGTTCTTTTATACCCCTGGCGCACTGACGTCAGGGAAGAGGCGACGACAACCGATGCTGGACCTAGACTTTGGAATTCGGCCGACCGAGGACCCGCCTGATGGCAGGAGAACCCATCTGTTATGACTGCAGCTGTATGCACGATGAACATCATTCCCTGTCATCACTCAGTATTCTGAAATACCATCAATACTTCCAAGCAGCACTTTTCAGCTTAAGCCTGATGATATTGAATTTCATTGCAAAACCATTTATCCCTCTATTGAATCATCCATAAGTACTCCAAGACTGTGTGCTGCATTTGTCTTGAGCTGAAAATTTTGGGTATTTGCTCACTTTTGAATCTTTTGCTGGAAACCTGCCCAGGAGAAGTAATTCTATTTTTTTTCCGGCTGCCTAGAAACAAGTTTCATCTCATACACTCTTGACTACTAGCAATACTTCCAGATCTAGCTTTCCATAATTAACTCTCCTCTTATGCAGTCAACATCAGCACTGACACCTCCCATTCATTACTCACTACATGGCCACAGAGAGGAACCTTTATCCCAACAGTTGATTAAATCATCCCGCTATAATATGGCTATGACATCTCCTTTTATTTTTTATGCCTAGACTCCTGTTGATAGTGTATCCAAGTATTTAAGAATCTTCTCTGA
The DNA here is from genome assembly GCF_019279795.1 of Protopterus annectens. Lineage (NCBI taxonomy): Eukaryota > Metazoa > Chordata > Ceratodontiformes > Protopteridae > Protopterus > Protopterus annectens. The sequence continues at coordinate 1,179,785,470 of NC_056725.1, read as the reverse complement.
CCTCAGGTGTACCTCCTTTTCTTTTGGAAAATTGTACATTGTTTTTGTATGGTAGACAGTGGCCCCAGACTGATGTGTTCAGCTAGGAATACAAAAGCAAAAAAAAACTCTACAGGAGTCATACACATTTGCACAGTCAGATGATGCTGATCTCTGGGTAATCTTTCAGCTATTGCTTCTCAACTTAATAACTTCTCCATTCCTCGCCTTCCAGAATTATGAGTTATCCCTGTCATATTATATAGCTGAGAAAGTATTGATGATTTTTTTTTTTAACTTTTGTTGACCAGGTTAGTCTCACTATACCAGGCCTATTTTCAGAGAAGACCAAGGGTTGTATTCTTACTGGGAAATTTAGGCAAGGCACCAAAGAAATTCACCTGGTATTTTTGAGTGTGATGTTGTATTGAGGGGACACATCTGAAATAAGAGATATCTGAAAGTAATACAGCTAGTTCTGCAGCTGAATTAGAGCTCAGAGAGTTGGAAACATCTGTTTTACTGACTATGTGAAGAAACAAAACTTAGGTGCTTGTCGGAGCCGGCTGGAGACAGTAGCAGAGTAAACTGAAAAAAAAAATGATGACATGCAAGCTAACTGGATCCATTTGCACCATATAACACAGCAACAGACACAAGAAGCAGCTTTAATTACCTTGGGTAATGCTGAATGTCAAACACTTTTTGAAGAACAGGATGTTGTTAGAATGAAAGCTGTTGCAAAGATGACTTATGCAGAAGCAGAAAGATGCTGTGAGACCTCATGAACAATGGAAGTAGTAAGGAGTAACATACTGCAAGTCCTTTGTTTATAAAAAAAGGTAGTCCAGACATGTATTTTGAATAAAACTATTAAAACCTCTTAGACTGCAATTTAATAGCAATTATTCACCTTGAGGAATAAATGTTTTTGATGTAGTATTTGATCTTGTGAGTATTTAATAATACAGTTTGTTTGTGTCTTTTCGGCTTTTCCCGGTTAGGGATCGCCACAGCGGAACTCCGGTCCGCTAATGATTGGCAGTTGATTTTTACGTACCGGCTTGCCAGGCCTGACGCACAACCTTCAACAAAGGTACGCCCATTCACGCATGTCTCCACGCAGAAGACGCTCTAGCTGAGCATCATAATTTAATGAAAGGCATTCAGAATGAGTTTGGCCAACATAAAACCTTCATCAGTCCACTATCTACCATACAAAAGCAATGCCCAGTTTTCAAAAAGAGAAGGGGGTTAGTAAGAAAAAAATGTGAATTGTCAATTCACCCGTGCTCACAGTCATAAGTACAAAATAAGTTAGAGATTTGTTTTTTGTGTGTGTGAATTATATTAAGATAATTTACAGACACTAATTAAATGTAAATTCCTGGCGGGGAAACAGAAGTTAATCTGAATGTGAAAAATTATCAAGTATTTACATGTTGTGCTGACATCTACACACATCTGTTTCTGCAATGAGCAGCATTGGGGGCAGCTAAGCGACCCTTCACATCTAGCAGCAGCTGCTCATGGTCAGAATACCTGCTAGCATCCACAATGAGTTGTAGAGTGCCTGTGTACACAGTATAAACACAGAACAGTAAACAGTGGTTAAGCTCAGAGACTGAGTATTCATGAGCAGCAAAATACCAGATAGGACAACTTGGAATTCATAAAATAAAAGGCAGGGAGCCTTTTATTTATTTTATAGAAAGTGTTATCTATAAATAAGATCCTTTACAAATCTACATTATCAGAATGAGGGAGAACTCAAGAAATAAAAAATCTGGGCCAATCATACTCACGTTTCTAGGAGTGTAAAACTGAAATGTTGATAGAATGAGATGAGTGTGAATTTATTACAAATAATTTCTACATGAAAAAATTGCTACATCTGTAATTATTGTCAGTCTTCTTCTTCTTTCGGCTTTTCCCGGTTAGGGGTCGCCACAGCAGATCACCTGTTTCCATTTCTTCCTGTCCTCTGCATCTTGCTCTGTCACACCAACCACCTGCATGTCCTCTCTCACCACATCCCTAAAACTCATCTTAGGCCTTCCTCTTTTCATGTTACCTGGCAACTTCATCCTTAGCATCTTTTTCCCAATATACTCTGCATCCCTCCGCAGCACATGTCCAAACCAACGTAATATTGCCTCTCTGGCTTTGTCTCCAAACCTTCCAACCTGGGCTGACCCTCTAATATACTTATTCCTAATCCTGTCCACCCTGGTCACACCCAGTGCAAATCTTAACATCTTTAACTCTGCCACATCCATCTCTGCCTCCTGCATTTTTGTTAATGCCACTGTCTCCAACCCATATAACATAGTTGGTCTCACTACCCTTTTGTAGACCTTCCCTTTCACTCTTGCTGGTACTCATCTGTCACAAATCACTCCTAACACTCTTCTCCACCCTGCCTGTACTCTCTTCTTCACCTCTCTTCCACACTTGCCATTACATTGAACTGTTGATCCCAAGTATTTAAACTCATCCACCTTCGCCAACTCTACTCCCTGCATCCTCACCATTCCTCTATCCTCCCTTTCATTCACACACATATATTCCATCTTAGTCCGGCTGACCTTCATTCCTCTCTAGAGCATATCTCCACCTCTCCAGGATCTCCTCAACCTGTTCCCTACTCTCACTACATATCACAATGCCATCTGCAAACATCATATTCCACGGGGACTCCTGTCTGATCTCATCTGTCAACCTGTCCACCAGTGCAAATAAGAAAGGGCTCAGAGCTGATCTTTGATGTAATCCCATCCCCACCTTAAACGCATCTGTCACTCCCACTGCAGATCTCACCGCTGTCACACTACCCTTGTACATATCCTGTACCACTCTTACATACTTCTCTGACACTACCAACTTCCTCATACAATACCACAACTCCTCTCTAGGCACCCTGTCACATGCTTTCTCTAAGTCCACAAAGACACAATTCAACTCCTTCTGACTTTCTCTGTACTTCTCCATCAACACTCTCAGAGCAAACATCGCATCTGCAGTTCTCTTTCCTGGCATGAAACCATACTGCTGATCACTAATCATCACCTCCCTTCTTAACCTAGCTTCCACTACTATTTCCCATAATTTCATGCTGTGACTGATCAGTTTTATCCCTCTGTAGTTACTACAGCTCTGCACATCACCCTTATTCTTAAAAATTGGCACCAAAACACTTTCTCCACTCCTCAAGAATCCTCTTATTTTCCAAAATTTCATTAAACAATCTGGTTAAAATTTCCACCTCCATTTCTCCTAAATACCTCCATGCTTCCACAGGTATGTCATCTGGACCAACAGCCTTTCCATTCTTCATCCTCTTCATAGCTATCCTTACTTCTGCCTTGCTAATCCATTGCACTTCCTCATTCACTATCCCCACATCATCCAACCTTCCCTCTCTCTCAATCTCTTCATTCATCAGCCCCTCAAAGTACTCCTTCCATCTGTTCAACACATTCTCCTCACTAGTGAGTACGTTTCCCTCATTATCCTTTATCACCCTTACCTGCTGCACATCTTTCTTAGCTCGGTCCCTCTATCTAGCCAGGTCCTTTTCTCCCTCCTTAGTGTCCAATCTTTCATACAACTCTCTATACGCCTTATCCTTAGCCTTTACCACCACTCTCTTTACCATAGGTTCATAGGTTGGTACTAGGCTATCGGCCCTAGGGCCTATGCAAGCCCAGCCATAACAATTCCCTGGATATTTCTTCCCACAATATTTACTTCTCTGGGCCCCTGTCTAGCAGGGCAACTGACATGATCCCCGGGGTGAATTTCCTATCTCCCATCCAATCATCAAGGTTCCTTTTGAAGAGGGCCAATGAGGCGCTCTGCTTGACATGTATGGGCAGTCTATTCCAGAGTATGGAGAGTCTCTGGGTCAGGAATGTATCCCTCCAGCATGTTTTGTTCATTGTGATGACAAGGTTTAGATCCCTGGAGCGTGTGGCTCTGAGGGATTGGGATTTCTTTAAGTGGAGTATGTCCAACAGCTCAGGGTTTGACATGGCCTTGTATGTTAAGCAGAGATCGCCTCTGAGTAGACGATATGCCACAGAGTATAGCTGGAGTTTTTTTAGATGGTCAGCATATGGCATCTGCTTTAGGCCTGTGATTCTTTTAGTGAGGTACTTCTGTGGCCTTTCCAGCTGTTGCAGATGTCTTGTGAGGTACATACCAAATGGGGCATTATACTCTATAATGAGTCTAATGAGGGATGAGTACAGTGGGACAATAACTTCCTTTTTTCTGGATGAAAAGCCCTTAGTGATGAGGTGTGCCACATAGAAGGATTTCCTGACTGTTGTGGCGATGTGGTTATCGAAAGTGAGACCACTGTCTACCTGTGTCCCTAAGTCTCTCATCACACTTTCGATGTTTAGCGTCCTGCCACCTATGTGGTAATTCATGGGTACATGATTTTTCAAAGGGGATAACTATACATTTCTTGGCATTAAGCTTGAGCCCATGGCTCTGGCACCAGGCATCTGTTTCTGTAAGGCCTTTTTGTAGAATATCCACATCATTTGAGGATTCAATAATGGCTCCCTGTTTGCAGTCATCTGCAAACTTTGTTAGCTAGAGTCCCTTAGTGTTGGCCTGTACTTCAGAAAAGTAGATGCCAAACAAGAGTGGTCCCAGAACTGAACCCTGAGGTACTCCACTTGTCACTTGTCTGGAGCTGGATTTGGAGTCGGCTACTTTTACAGTCTGGGTTCTGTCAGTAAGCCAGTTGGCAACCCATTGAGTGATGTAGGGATTTATGCCCAGCTTAGTAAGTTTATCTATGATTCCAGAGTGGGGGATGGTGTTGAAGGCTTTGGCGAGGTCCAGGTAGGCTGTGTGGACCACCTTACCCTCATCCACAGCTCTGGAGACTGATACGAAGAAGTCAGTTAGATTCAGGAGACAAGATTGGCCCTTCACAAACCCAAACTGGGTGGGATCCAGTGTTTGAAGGTTGCCAGTGTCTTAGTTTATAAGTTCCATGTTAATGTTTTCCATGTCCTTGCAGATCAGGCTTGTCAGACTGATGGGACGGTAGTTCCTGGGATCCAAGGCGGATCATCCCTTGTGGAGAGGATAACTGTAGCTGTGCGCCACTCAGTGGGCATGAAGCCTGAGGTGAGGCTGTGATTAAACATGACACTTAGGTGAGGTTCCAGTTCATTTTGTAGTTCATGTAGTACACAGCCTGGGATGTCATCTGGTCCCATGGATGCTGTATTCTTAGCTTTGGAGAGTGCGGTTTCTACCTGTGTGGCCATGATTATCGGACTTTGGCAATCTTTTGGTATTGAGATGGGCCCTTTAGGGGATGAGAGGGGGGTGAAGTTGGCACTAAATCAATCTGCCAGGATATTGGCAATATCCTTGGGATCAGTATATTTAATGCCATTCTGTTGTAGCTCAGAGCAGATCTGAGCATTGCCATTTAGATTCTTGACATAACTATAGAATGCATTGTGGTTGTCTTTGGAATCTTTGGCAATTTAATCTGAAGGCCAGAAGGTCCTTTAAGTGAGTGACCCATGTGACATTTGGCTTGCGACTGTGCAGCATTTCCATTAAAGCTGGGTCAGCGATGGCTCTATATGCAAGGCACAGGTCACCTCTGAGCATTCTGTACAACTGCTCAGATATAAAGGCAGTGTTTTCCAGAGAAATGAAGGTTTGAACAGACATCAGATTAAACAATATTAACCTTTTCCTTGCCTTATATGTATTAAAAGAACAAGAGGGTGTAACTGGAAATTAACCATATCTAAAAGATGAAGACCAAGTGACATTACTGATGAGGTTCGATCTTTGCCATACTAGTAATCAAAAATAGAAACTCAATTGTGGCAGCAGCATGCATGTTGGGAATGATAAGAAGTGAGATTATTAATACATTTCAAGTAGTTGTGCAGTGCAAAACAAGAGTGGGACCTGCCACAGAAACAGAACTGTCAATTTCACCAGTATATTAACAGAAGAGTATGATGCAATGCATTGTTGCAAATGTCTAGCTATAACAGATGGAATTACGTAGTTGTTAAATGAGGGACATAGTCATGTGACATATTTTTAAGATAAAAGTTCTTCAAGGCAAAAGCCATGTGGAGGCAATTCATGAATATCTGTGTTGTGTCTGTATAAATGTCACTATTTGCCTATGGACACAATCTACATATGTACGAAAGGAAGTACACACATGAATAGATAGAGGAAGTAAGCCAAAAAAAGTTTTCCTGTTCACAGTATTGTATCATGACATCTGCTATATGAACCATTTCCATTTGACTTTTACTTCAATATGATTGGAATATGAAGCAATTTTGTCAGTGTATATTATGTGTGTACTTCCTGCTGCAGCTGCCACACATACACCTCTGAATGAAGTATAACATCCAGTTGTAAATCATAGTTCACCATGAAATGAGCCTTGTGCGATATATGTATAATACCTATATCACAGTATACAAACATAAGTCACAAATGTGCAACATTAATATCAAGTAGTAAGTGAACTGATGAAAAGTTTACACTTCATATAAAACAGCTGTACACTGGCCTGTAACAACATTGGTATGCTCCATGTATCGGTCACTACCTCCATTGCACAGATGTCAGCAGAGCCATGCTGCCAGAGGCAAATTCTTAGAAGTTTATGCCAGAAAACAACTGACGATAACTACTTCACAACACTGACTACTTAATGTGCTAAATGGAGTGCAAAGAAATACATCATTATACTTAGGGTTGCCACCTTTTCAAATGGCCAAAGTGGGACATTTTCGGGACACACATCAGATTTTACAGGCCGACACATACCCACGGTCAGTACAAAGGATAGAACTTTACTTTTTTGCCTAAATAAAAGCTTATTCTTGTAGCAGTTTAGTTGCTTATTCTGTTTCTTGTAACATTTAGGTATTCTAGATACAGATAAAATATGGGACATAATTATGTCCTACAATCTCATGACATTTGCCATTTTTAATATTTTTTGTCAGGACACAACTGCCCAAAGAGGGACTGTCCCTCGCAAAGTGGGACTGGTGGTAACCCTAATTATACTGGGCAAGTTCATAAGTTAGTGTAGCACTGAATGCATTATCACCACCTACCCACAAAACCATAAAAACTATCAACACAGGTCCTATCAAACTTTGTGACCACTTAGCAGCATAGCACACATCAAGATCCCATGAATAAGCCATTCTGGCTTGTAACCATTATATTGTGAACAAAATAATAAAGTCCATGCACCACTGGAATCAAACATATGCAATGCATGTCAATTTTCTCTTGCCCTGCCTGCGCACTAACTGATGATACCACACAAGAATTCACATCACAGTTTTCACAACACACACTTGAAGAGATAACTAGAGCATTGTGCTTCAATGTATAAGCTTTCAATTAAAGGGAGTACAAAAGTTGCCCTTTCTCTCTCTATAATTGTAAATGTTTTCACTATATCATACATATCATTCCCTTTGGTGTAGCAGATCCTGCCTGTTAGCATTATCTTAACACACCCAGTAGTTACGCCTTGCCAGACTCTAACAACCTGCCTGAGGTCATACTTCATAGATCATTATCATTATATCAATCACTGATATCAGAAATAATCTTATCTGATGTGTCATAAAGCACACAATTGAAAAGATTACATTAGTACTGTGTTGGAATGGTTATAGTGCCCATAAAATGTAGTCTGGCACCTCAAAAAACTTTAGTCCTTTTAGTGTTCATTCAACTGTGAATGTTCCTTATCACCATCAGCTGGGTAACCCACTCCTATCTGTCACTACTGTCTTACAGTCATAGACTACCAGAGTCAAACCTCCCACCCATGCCAGAAAGTTGTGTATTAAGTGCTTGTGCCACAGAAGACTTCAAGATACAGGTATCTGAAAGGATACACTTCAAGGTCTGAGTGAGTCAGCCATATCACCATCTGTTGTGTAAGTCACTGCTGTCTTTCATTATGGTTTTGCCCATACACATAAATCTACATGCTACAGAAATATGTCTTAAGTGCTACACCACAGGAGAAGTCTTACTGCAAGAGTCATGGAACACAAACTTGAATAGGATGACTTCATCAATGTGTTGAAAGGCCTATGTTTAACCTAAAAGGGAGGAATGTTGGATAAGCCAGTGTTTCATGTCACTACATGATCACAGACATTTCTGGATTAACACCTGCCTATCTAACTCCACAATTGAGAGAAAAAAAGTTATGTACTCACCATAACGTTCCATATGTTTAGTGCATTTTCATTCTTCCTCAGCTGTTGGGTTCAGATCCGATCCTTGGATCCAACTTGGCCACTTCTTCCAGCTCATGGAACAGAAACTCTCAAGCTCCTCCCTTCACCCATAATTCCCTAGTCACCTAACATACCTCACATCTTGCTTGCTGCCCCTTATACCCGCAGAGCAGAAGAAAATGATAAAATACCAGAATCTGCGACTCAAACAAAGGAACAGTAGTTCCTCCAGCATCTTTTGATCCTTCCAGGAATCAAACAAGGAGGGAATTGGTGAGATGAAAGTTGAGGAAGAAAGACAATGGACAACACAGATGGTATGTTATGGTGACTGCATAATTTTTTTTATCTGATGTTGTCATTTTCATTCATTCCTCAGCTGTTGGGACATAGTTCCCCAGCTATCTAAATCCCGGGATGACTCTAAGGAAGGATATTCCTGAGCACTGCTGAGCAAAGGCTGCTCCTGCCCTACAGACCAATATGTAATGAGCAATAAAGGTATGAGGATTAGCCCAAGTTGCGGCTGCACAAATATTATCCAATGAAGACCTAGATAAAAAGGCCTAAAAAGAAAAGTTGCCATAGACCTGGTTGATTGAGTGTTTGGTGGTTTTGGTAAAAAGAAACCTATTTTTTCTTAAACAAAGCTCATACAATCAGATAACGATTTGCCTAAAGTCACTTTAGAAACTGGTTTGCTTAATTTTGATTCTAAAAATGAAGCAAATATTTGTTCTGATTTCATCAAATTTTTGGTTTTATGTAGATAAAACAGTAATTGTGCGTGAACATCCAAAAGGTGTAACATATGCTCTCCTTTATTTGACAAATTTGGAAAGAAGACTGGAAGGTTGATAACTTGATTAATACAAAGATACTCTATCCGTATGAAAAATCAGATAAGGAGGTTTAGATGACAGGGCATGTAATTAAGACACTCTTCTGGCAGAAGTACAAGGGGGGTGCTGAAATGTTCTAAGCCTGACCAACTTTCTAAAGTCTGAGTGTTATTTTGCCTCTGTAGCTGAAAACAGGGTCATTTCATCTTGTAAAGTGCCATTTTGCAGAATGCTATGTTTTGACATTGTTTTAGATCATTGATTAAACAATGTCAATGAAAAGTGTGGAATTTTCAAGTGTTGAACTCTGAGTCATCGTGAAGTTCCTATTCCTGCAGAAAAACCCTCCAAAGGAAATCCATGAATGTATGATGTGAACATTGAGTGACAAGTACCTTTCTTACTCAACTGTGAAGTGGTATGCAAACTTTCAGTGTGGAAATTTTGAGACTGAAAATGCAGCAAGGTGTGGGAGGCCTCAAACGGTGTTAACTGCTGAAATTGTTGACCATGTCCATGAACCGATTTTGGTAGATCGGTGAATACAAGCTAAAATAATTGCTGAGACACTACCGATATCCAAGGAAAATGTTTGGGTTTATAATCCACGAAGAGCTGGGTGTGCAGAAGCATTGAGCGGACACTTCTAAGTTGATTTTGTGGCATATTTGTCGAGCTAAGGCCAATTGTTTGGCACAACTACTTATTGTTGATGAAACATGGTTACACCACTATGATCCTCAAACAAAACAGTCCATGCAGTGGCAGCATTCAGATTTACCAAGGCCAAAGAAGTTCAAGACCCAAAAGTCAGCAGGAAAGGTCATGGCCACAGTGTTTTGGGATTAGAAAGATGTTGTAATAATTGACTAACTTCCAATGGGACAAACAGTTAATGCAGAATACCACTGTAACTTGCTGTGCTGATTAAAGGAGGCATTGAAAGAAGAAAGGAGAGGGAATCTGCGGAAAGGAGTTCTCATTTTGCAACACAATGCACCTGTTCACAAGTCTAGCAAAACAATGTATGTTTTGATGAAACTGGGGTTTGAGTGCATAGACTATTCACCCACCTCTCCAGATCTTGCTCCATCTACTATTTCCTGTTTCCGAACCTTAAAAAGAGTTTGAAAGGTGGTAATTTTCAAGTGATTCAGAGGTGATTGCAGCAACAGAGCAGTATTTCAGTGACCAGACATCAGACTTTTTGGCAGGGTTACAGAAACTTCAAACATGATGTGCCAAGTGTGTTGAACATCGGGGAGAATATGTTGAATAACTTGTAAGTTTCATAGCTCCATATCTTTCCCTTCTTGGTTGGGCTAAGAAATTTTCAGCACCCCCTCATAATGGCCACTAAAAAGTTAGTTTTCCAGGTCAAGAATTTTAGATCACACTTAGTGGATGGTTCAAATGGATGTTTCAAAACAATGTTGAAATTCCAAGGAGGAGTGGAATCTTTTAAGTGAGGTGTAAGTAGGAAAGTTCCTCTTAGAAAGGCTTTGCAAAGTATGGGGGATGCTAAAGATGAGTTATTTACTCCCCTATATAAAAATTGGAAATGGCAGCTAATTTTACTTTTACAGTAGAGGAGCTAGGGCTTTCCCTGAAAATTGTAACTAAAAATTCAAGAACCTTAGGAATCTGTGCTGAAAAGGGATCTAAATTCTTTTGCTGTGCACAAACAACAAATCTTTTCCTTTTATTTCTGTAAAGTTTCCTGGTGGAAGCTTTGTGGGATGAGAAAAGAATGTGACGGACTGAGGAGGAGGACAGCCTGGGCTGTATAGCAATCTATGGAACTGGAGAAACCATGTGGTCAGTTTTAGGCCCGGAATGTCCAGATTAGTCATGTCTGTTGGGGAGACAGTAGGTCTGGAGTTGGATCCAGGGAGTATGAAGAAGATGAGGCCAAAGATAGGGAAGCCAAATCTGATGAAGCCAGTAAAGGGCAATGAGGATAACTGTGCTCTTCAATCAAGATGCTTTCTGAAGAGATTTGGGGATTAGGGATAATGGGGGGAGTAGGCTTAAAGGAGACCGGGAGGCCAATCGTGAAGCAGTGTGTCCCTCGGTGATTCACCCACAGGGGGGATCAGGGCAAAGAACTGGATGCACTTGTTGAGGGGAGATGTAAAGAGATCACAGCATGGTTTACCCTATCGATGGAAAATACTTTCTACAACCTTTATATTGAGGGACCATTCATGACCAGTTTAGAGGCATTAAGATATACCTGCTTAACTTGTCTGCAATTATGTTGGATTTCCCCAAAATGTGCACTATCAGAAAGTGATTGGATAAGATTGGCCATTACCCCACTTTCATAGTTTCTCAACAAAGTGGATTATATTTGGTTCCCCCTTCTATGTTGATGTACCAGATGACCAACATATTGTCCAACTAAAGTGTAATAGTCCTGGTGGGGAGAGTGTCTTAAAAGGCTTGCAATATTAGGAGAGCAGCTCTCATTTCCATGAGATTGTTGTGCATGTTGGCCTTTTTGGGGGACCATGTGCCTTGGACTGTCTTTCCCAAAAAGTACACCCCCCCTTGCAATTTGGGAGTCATCCATGGTGACTATGGTGATGAGTTGGGAGAGAACAAAGGGAAAACCTTCTTGTACTTGACGGGAGTGTATCCACCACAGAAGATCATTTTTGCAAGCTCGTGTTATTTTGATCTGACTGGATAATAGTTGATGAAGAATGGACCACTGAGTTGCAAGTGTCCACTGAAGAATTCTCATATAGTACCTTGCAACCATACCAGAATGATTGTCACTGACATGGATCCCAAAGCTTGGACATTCAGTCAAGCTGGAAGAGAAAAACTTTGAATGATCTTCTTGACCTGGAACTGAATATACTGTATCCTGGACAGAGGAAGAGAAGCTGTTTGAGTAACTGTATTGAGTGAGGCACTGATGAATTCCAATATCTGTGTAGGCATGAGATAAGATTTGTTGTGAATGATTGAAATCCCCAAGTGAAAGCATAACTGGAGTACTTAGTCTCGAACTTAAATCAGATGATGCCTCATCAGAGCAGTTATGAGCCAGTTGCCCAAATATGGAAACACCTGGAATCACTGCAGTATCAAGTGAGCTGCTATTACTGCCATACACTTGGTAAACACCCTAGGGTCAGTGGTGAGACCAAAGGGCAGAGCTCTGAATTGGTAATGACCATCTCCCAGCCAAAAGTGTAGATATCTCCTGGACTGCCTGTTCATTTTTATATGATAGTATACATCCTGAAGATCTACTGAGCACATCCAATCTACCTTGTGCAGAAAAGGCAAAATAAACTGAACCATGACCATCCAGAACTTTGTGTACTGAACCAATTGATTTAAATTGTTGAAATCCAAAATTGGTCTCCAGTCCCCTGTTTTCTTTGGTGCTAAAACGAATCTTGAATAGGTTCCGGACTCTTTCTGGTCTGGGGGGACCTCTTGGATGACTCTTTTCTAGCAGCTTGCATATTTCTAATGCTGCTGCTTTCCTCTGGATTGGGTGGAACATTGGGCATTTTGTTTTTTACTAGCAAGGGTGGATGGGAAAAGGGTATTATATAACCTCTGAATATTATCCTCTTTACCCATGAATCTTTTGTAATCTGTTGCCAGGAGAAATGACCCCCTGACTTCCTCCAGAGATGTACAGTCAGGCCTCCTTTCAGGAGCACTGATAGGACCTGTCAGAGAAGGTATATCTTGGATCCCTCATTATGTGAGCCACCTCTGCCATGGGGATGACTTTTTCCATTAGAGTCCCCCCTTCAGCTCCTGGTGGAACTATCTCCACTTAGATCTTGGAAGACATCCTAGGATTTTTTGAACCACATTTTCTGTCCACTTCGTTGGTTCCTAGAGGTTAGTTGAACAGGTGAAAAATGTATGCCCACAGCAGACAGGGTTTTTCCTTCCTGCTCAGACCTAGAGAGTGTGTCTTTTGCTTTGGGGCCAAATAAGGAGCTTCCATCAAAAGGAGCACAGAATAAGGAAGATTTGAAGGTTTCTGAAAAGTCACACAAGTACATCCAGACATGTTTTCTGATAGAAATTCCTGAGCCCGCCACCTGTGAGGTACCTTCAGCTGCATGGGAGATAAGCCTCATAGATGAATTTGAAATGGACTGAAGGGTAAACTGAAGCAATAGTGCTCTCTGCCTTGGAGGATATGGTCCCTGTGAGTGACTTGGCAAGTTCCTTAATCAAATTCTTCTGAAGTCTTGTGAAGTGTGAAAAGTAATTCAGCGACCAAAGGGCAAAAGTCACCAAAGCACAGATATGCTTCCCAAATCTGCCCAGTGTCCTAGACTCCCTGTTAGTGGGTGTGGATGGAGGAACTTTGTTCTGCTACTTTCTTCTTCATGGCTGCTGCTACAACCATGATAGTTATGAGGCTCCTTCCACACCTATCAAGAGACCAAATTAATGCACTCATTAGTGGGTGGAGTCCATGAAAGGTAGATGGGCCAGCTCCAAAAGCCTCCAGGAATACCATCTCTTCTTGAGAAAGTTGTCCGGGGACAAACTACCCCTTTGCCTTAGGATTTCTAGGATGTCTCCAAATGAGACATCATTGGGTGGTGATCTTGGAGGGTCTCCCCCCTCATCAAAGTCGGAATCTTCTGTGACAGACTGTTGTGGAGAGCCCAAATGCCTCCTTTTACACTTTCTCTTCCTGGGAACTTCTTCGGTCGGATGCTCCAAAGAAGTGTCAGAAGAATTTAGCATATCCTGATGAGTGTTCTGGATACTGGTTTGAGTTGGCTGTCCCACTGGCACAGTTGATTAAGGCTCTAAATCCAGAATTGAATGGAGTTGGGTAGTTGGAGCTGAAGAGGGAAGAGAAGTCCAAACTCTTGGAACAGAGAAAGCTCTCTCCACTACCTCAAATGCAGAATTTCTTAGAGAAAAGAAAACCAATGGATCTGATAAGGCATGCAGACTACTCGAGAAGGAAGTTGGAGCCAAGCTATCTAGTGCTGAAGCTCTGAGGGGAGCATTGGCTCTTACAGCTTCCAAGTTGACTCCAACACCCTGGATCCGGCACCAATGCTGTGGCTCTGAGAGTCGTCCAGCTTCAAAGTGCTCAGCGCAGGGCCACTCAGAGATGCCACTGCACTCAAAGATACTATCATCTTCTGATCCAAGGCAGATGACTCTGGGAACTTCAGATCCAAAGGCTCTGAAACCAAAGGTTGGATCAGAAAAGGAGCCAGTAATGGGGAAGCACTGACAAGGGTCTCCAGACCCAATGGTGTCAGAGCTGGAAGAACTCACATTTGAATCTGCATCAAGAGGAATTTCCTCATCATCCTCTTGGATGATCATACAGATGATGCTATAGAAGATGGACTAGAATGTTGTCTTGGTGACTGTTCCAAAAAAGGGGAAGGGAGCTGAAAAGAGACAGGATCTGGTAACAGTTGTGGTGATCGGATCCAATATTTCAGCCGCTTTACTGGGAGGGTCAGACTGGGGATTCTTTTCTTGATTCTCTATGAAGAGAATCTCCTTTCTTGTCAACTTTTTATGGTGGGTTTAAGCCCCACAGGTTGTTGAAGCAGGTTTAGAAGCTAGCAAACGTCATAAAATGAATTTGCTCTTTCAGTCAATCAGAGATCTCAGACTGAAGGCCTTACAAATGTCACAATCCAAATCAAGGTAAGCTGGGCCTAAACAGTAGGTGCATTTTGAATAAGCATGTGAAAGGCCATGCACTTTGCACTTTTTGAAACCAGAAGGCTTCTATGATGTAATTATAAGGCAAAATAATGGAAAAAACTAAGAAGAGAATTTTTCTTTAAATAAGTGAAGAGACTAGTAAGAAAATACCAACAATAGTAATAATAGAAAAACTATTAAGTATAAAAGAAATACTAACAATGGTATTTAAAGGATACTCGAAAAACAAGTATATAGGATCTTTCTGCACAGAAAAATAGGAAAAACATTAGATAATAAAATATTATACGAGATTATATAACAGGAGGATAGCACAAGAAAGATTACAGTAAACAACTTTACTTTCACTCTCTGAAAATAATATACTCACTTGAGATTAAGCAGTGACCACATCCAAATGCTTAGGCAGCAAACAAGATGTAAGGTATGTTAGGTGACTAGGACATTGTGGGTAAAAGGAAGAGCTCTAGAGTTTCAGTGTTCCACAAACTGGAAGAAGCAGCCAAGTTGTATCCAAGGATCAGATTCAAACACGACAGTTGAGGAATAAATGAAAACGACAATGTCAGATCTGTATATTAACTGCACATGTCACAGCAGACATCTTATTACAAGTATGAGACAGAACACATTTTAAGGCATATCATCATCATTGTGTTGGAAGGCATATGTGTGTGGCTCAAACATTAGTAAAAGTTGTGGGAGGCATCTCACAGTGTAATAGTTTTGCCTGAGTGGAACTAAGCACACCACATCTATTGGATAAGCCAGTCATAACTGTCACTGTAGTCACAAACACACACTATTTACTCATGGACAGATTCAAGCACCTGCCTATGTGCGCTCAAGTTACAGAGTATTGAATCAATCTCCTTGCACCAAAGGAGAAGTCTTACTACAAGTATCAGATAAGAGCACATTCAAAGGGATGATCTTATCAATGTGTTGCATAGCCGAGGTTTGGGCTAAAAGGGATGGGGAAGCCATCTCCTGTGGTAAATTTACACATTAGATTTGTTGAGTAACTCTGTCCTACCTAGCACTAGAGCCACACACACACTTATACAAGTGAGTCATTGCAAGTGTGTGAGCACCTTCCTACCCAAGTACACAGTCTAGAGAACCATGTATTAGCTGCTTCCACCACAGGAGAAGTCGTACTACAAGTGTCGTATAGAGCACATTTGAAGGAATAACCTTACCAGTGTGTTGCAAAGAAGAGGTTTCTGCTAAAAGTGATAGAGCCCTTTCTTGGGGAAATTTACACATCAGATCTGTTGGCTAAGTCAGTCTTAAATAGCACTAGGGTCTCTCTCTCTCTCACACACATGCACACACACTGACTCACTCTGGTCAGTCATTGCTGGATTCGAACACCTACTTAAGTACACAAGCTAGAGTACATTGTATCAACTGCCAGCACCACAGGAGAAGTCTTACTCCAAGTCTAAGTTAACAGCACATTTGAAGGAATGACCTCATCAGTGTGTTATAAAGCTGAGGTTTTAGCTAAAAGGGACTGAAAGTGATTGGGGAGCCCTCTCCCAGCATAGCTGTTTTTCCTGAATGGAATTATGCACATTAAATCTGTTGAATAAGCCAGTCCTATCGAGCACTAGTGTCTCTCTCTCTCTCTCACACACACACACACACACGTCAGTCATTGCTAGATTTGAACACCTGCTTATCCAAGTACACCAGCACCATAGAAGTCTTATGACAACTGTTGCTTGCAGTCTATATCACATGTTTGGGTGAACAGCAATGTGTCTTGAACAAGCAGACCATACAGCAATGTGTTGATCACAATTCATTATATACTGCAGAATTAACTTGTACACCATATCAGTCCTGAACTCTGGGTTATCTTATATTGGTCATGTATATGATGGATAATAATCACAGCAGACAAACAGTGGAGTACCATCCAAGCATTCCAGACTGTTCAGATCAAAAACAATGCATGCAAAGCTTAATTACTTGTTTATCATTGTGAAGATTTTGTAGTATGTGCAAAATGTGCAAGGTAAATACAAGACTTGCATGCATCTTATGACACTACAGTACTAAGTACTTAGCAAGTATGTTTCCAGAGTTCCCACACCCTTGTAAATCATTTGCAAGGCTGATGTGTTCAAGGGCAAATATCTTTTACAGCATGTTGTGAATAGACTGCATCACAATTAACTCATACCTTGGGTACAAGGCATTTGAACATAAATAAGTAGTTCAACCACTAACATTGCTTTTTAAAGTCACAATCACTTACCAATGTGCACTGCTGGCAAGTTCATTTGCACTACTGATGGTAAAGTATTGGCATATGCTTTATTTTTTTGAGGTTTAGAACTTAGAATGGGAATTATTAGTCTACGGAACTTCATGCCAAGTTTTGTGCAAATTTTGAGTACAGACATAATAAACAGTTCTGATTCTGATTTCATAATGTGTGTTGTGTTAAATGATTTGTGTGTCATCAGTTACAAATGTGCCCTGATCACTACAGTAAAGTGTTTATTATATGATTAGTACAGGGTCATACTTCTCCAATGTCCACACATTTGCTGTGTATCTACATATTTAAGGCATGATGTTGTGTTCCTTATACACTTTTTCTATCAAATTATTGACTACTGAAGTCACAACATAGCAGACATCCATGTGTCAAACTTCATGTTCTTCAGAAAATACATTCTAATATTAAATATTTTAATACAGCACCCTTCCTAAGCATATAGGAGCAGTGATTGCAAAATATAACTATTGTTGGAGCCTATGCCCCCACATTACTGTTCGCTTTGTACAGATGCTTTGCACTTATAGATGTGAAATAATGAGCAGGGGAGGTATAATTGTTCATTACATAAAGTAACAAAGATTGCAAAAGTTAATATACTCTAACATTTACATTTAGGACTATGATCAATTATATTCACTGTTGAAGTGTTTCATTCTTGGGAAGATTCCCATAGTTAGGAAGCAAAGGGATGCTGGCATGAAACAACTTGTTAGGCTAGCAGAGGCAAATCCAGCCCTAAGCTCCACAGGCAACACTCAAATTGTTGTGTCTAGAGAATGTATGTACAGAGGACCGAGTGGAAATTTTTCGGATATACTACGTGCTGGCCCTACTAAGAAATTATGTGGTGGCTGCAGTGGCTCTAGGAGAATGGGGTTTCACATGCTCAGCAACAGATTTACCAAGGGCACCACAGCAATAAGAAATGCAAAGTGCAAACCATTTGGAAAGACTGTTGACTGATTTCCCATTCTTTCCTTTAGTAGTTCAACGAACGACCCCAGTGACTAGCACAAACAAATAAGTAAAAAAAAAAACCACTGTTTGCACCTTGAACTCAACACAAATAATCACTGTTTATTGATAAAGTTTAAAAGTATTCATTTAGTGCTTTCTTCCCCTCAGAATGGGGACTTCATCAGAATCCTGATGAAGTCCCCTTTCTGAGGGGATGAAAGCGCTAATTGAATACTTTTAAACTTTATCAATAAACAGTGGTTATTTGTGGTGAGTTCAAGCTGCAAACAGTGGTTTCCTTTCTTTTCTTTAACCAAGGAAGGAAACAGCTGATCTGCCTTTCTGAAGTATTTAGTCATATGTAAATGAAAACATAAGTTATAAACTTACCAGAACATTAGATTTAGACGATCTCTGTCCAGACTCTGGAAACTGGTATACTCATTGTCTTTAGCACCTTTTCCTTCAGAAACAATGTCGTGGAAGCTTTCATCCTCCCCATCCCATAACTCCTAAAAATGACTCCAGATTAAGTAATGATGTACAAGCATAAAACCCTAAAAACAAGGCACAACTAGGAAATATTTACTGATAGAAACAGTGGATTGTAAACTAGGCCTCTGGAGTTCCTACAGATCTCTTCAGAAATGGCAATCTGAAGGAGGTTCAGGTGGATGTCCTGTTCAGTGTTTGGACAGAGACAGTACATTTGTGTAAGAACTTAATAACAATGGATGTCCAACTAATCACTGTTACTAATTGATGGGATATCCTGCCAAACATAGCCACATGTCCGGACAACATACTAAAGCCTGGCGCCCTCCTTTCATACTGTAAGTCTGATGTACGACCTCATCCTGAAGGAGGCAAAGGTATATATGGGACATATGGGGGTGAATTACCTCAGGACTTTCCTAGTCCAGACCAAGGAACTGAAAGAGAAGTAGAGACAACTCTATATATGTGTATATATATATATATATATATATATATATATATATATATATATATACATAAGTGTGCATACCCTTAAACTAATACTTTGTTGTGTGTACACCCTTAAACTAATACTTTGTTGAAGAACCTTTTCATTTAATTACAGCATTTGGTCTTCTTGGGTACACACCTGCCATCAATTAAAGAGACTAATTAACCCCAAATAAAGTTCAGCTGTCCTAGCAGGATTTTACTTACATTTACCTGGTTGCCTGTTACAGCAAATGCCATGGTTCACAGACAGCTTACAAAGCATCAAAGGGATCTCATTGTTGAAAGGTATCAGTCAGGAGAAGGGTACAAAAAAATTCCACAACATTGGATATATCATGAAACGCAGTGAAGACAGTCATCAAAAAGTGGAGAAAATATGGGACAACAGTGATGTTGCAAAGAACTGGATGTCCCTCCAAAACTGATGAAAAGACAAGATGAAAATTGGTCAGGGAGGTTGCCAAGAGACCTACAGCAACACTGAAGGAGCTGCAGGAATTTCTGGCAAGTACTGGTTGTGTACAACATGTAACAGCAATCTCCTATATTCTCCATATGTCTGGACTATGGGGTAGGGTTGCAAGATGGAAGCCTTTTTTTACACAGAAAAAATATCCAGGCCCAGCTAAAATTTGCAAAACAATACATCAAGTCTCCCAAAAGCATGTGTGAAAATGTGTTATTGTCTGATGAGACCAAGGTTGAACTTTTCGGCCACAATTCCAAAAGGTATGTTTGGTGCAAAAACACTTTGCATCACCAAAAGAATACCATCCCCACAGTGAAGCATGGCGGTGGCAGTATCATGCATTGGGATTGCTTTTCTTAAGCTGGAACTGGGGCTTTAGTCAAGGTGGAGGGAATTATGAACAGTTTCAAATACCAGTCACTTTTGGCCCAAAAACTTCAGGCATCTCCTAGAAAGATGAAGAGGAATTTCACCTTTCAACATGACAATGACTCCAAGCATACATCCAAATCAACAAAAGAATGGCTTCACCAGAAGAAAATTAAAGTTTTGGAATGGCCCAGCCAGAGCCCAGACCTAAATCCAATAGAAAATCTGTGGGATGACCTGAAGAGGGCTGTGCACAAGAGATGCCCCCGCAATCTGACAGATTTGAAGTGCTTTTGCATGGAAGAGTGGGCAAATATTGCCAAGTCAAGATGTGCCATGCTGATAGACTCCTACCCAAGAAGACTGAATGCTGTAATTAAATCAAAAGGTGCTTCAACAAAGTATTAGTTTAAGGGTGTGTACACATATGCAATCAGCTTATTGTACGTTTTTTTTTTATTTTTTTTATATTTGTTTCCCTAACAGATTTGTTTTTCAATTGAATTGTACAGGTTATAGGTCACATTAAAGGTGGGAAAAGATTTGAAATGATTTATTGTGATCTCATTTTTTATATCACAAAAACCTGACATTTTAACAGGGGTGTGTACACTTTTTATATCCACTGTATATTAACCTTGTAATTCTTAGCAAAAGTGTGAAAAGAAGACCAAGTAGCTGATTCACGGATAGATATAAAATCCATACCTTTGAAGAAAGCTCCAGAAGAAGCTGCAGCTCTAGTGGAATATTCTTTAACTGGAGCTTGAAATTCTTTACCATGGAAAGAATAATAAAAAGAAATAACCTTAGAAATCTAGTTAAAAAGTTAGTTTTCTTGGCAACATACAAAAAGTTGGTCAGATTTTCTGAAATGTTGAATTTTATCTAAGTACAATCTGAGCTGTCTATGTACATTTAGGGAATGCAAGATCCTCTCTCCTTTATTCTGAGAAGGAAAAACGGTAGGCAAGTTGATGACCTGTTTCAGCGAGATCTCATTTAAAATGTTAAGCATAAAGAGAGGATGGTTTGAATACTAATCCTATCATTATGTAAAATGAAAAAGAGTGGAATAGCCATTAATGCTTGCAGCCCTGACACCCTTTAAGCAAAAGTCAAAGCTACCAGTAAAACTGTTTTCCAAGTACATATAAAATGCAAATATGCAGCAGGCTCAAAAGGAGATAAGGTAAGATTTTCCAGGACACAGGTCAGATACTAAGAAGGGCAGAGTGGTTCTCCTTGATGCCCTCATATGTAGGACATCTTTCAAAGCCATTTTTATATCAATTTGAGAAGAAAGTGGTGGATCCAGAGGTAGGCAGACTGAAATGGCTGACTGATGTGCTTTGATAGATTAGAATGCTATCCCAGCATTAAGCAAATCACACAAGCACGAAAAATATTAAGAATACCCAGGTAGCATGAGGCTTGATTCTTTTTGTGGCATCATAAGAAAAGTCTCTTCAGTTTTGAAACAGACAGTTTACCGGCTTCTTGTAAAACCATAAACATGTCCTCAGAAAGGTAGTACCTAAAAGGGATTAAAATTATATAACCTGAAGAATCTGACTCAAGATCTGGAGGTTTGGGTGAAGTAGAAAGCCTTTGTTTAGAATGAGAAAGTCCATACTCTGAGGTAACTTGTGATGAATGCCCCTGTCCAAGTGGAAGAGAAGTTGGAACCAATACCCTCTGGGTCAAAAGAGAGTCACCAACAAGATCTTTGCTTGTCCTTCTTGATTTTGAGAAGTACTTTAGGGATGAAAGAAAGTGAAGGATAGGTATAGGGGAACCTCCCCTTCCAAGGAAAGGACATGGAGTCTGTTCTTTAAGCCTGAGGGCATGGCACTCTTAAGCAGAACAGCCTGAGCTGCCTGCTGTGTGTGGTGGCAAAGACCCATCTGGAAAGTAGCATACTGAAGGAAAATGACCAGAAAGATCTCTTTGTTTAACATCTACTTGTGAGGGTCTGTCTACCTTGGATCTGCTCAAAATATCTGCCACAGTGTTCTTTTCTGATGGAATGTACACAGCTTGAAGAAAACTTTTGTGTTGAATCAACAAGCAATCACAGGTAGTTTGCACAGGCAATAAGAGTTTGGTGACTCCCTGCTTATGTACTAGATAACTGGGGTGGTGTCTGTATAACTCATTGAGGACCTGGAGTCCAAAGATAATGTGGTGATTGAAGGGCAAGATAAGTGCCTTCACTCCCTTCGTGTTTATGTGGTCTCTTCTTTCTTTTGGTGACCAAACTCCAGGACTCTAATATTCTTGCAACAGGCTCCGCACACCAGATATGAAGACCCCAAGAACAGTACTTGGCAAGAATTAAACACCAAAAAATGTATAGTCATACCCTTCGGGAAAAACAAGGTAACCCCAAGCTACCATATAGGTGGCAATCCACTAAGCACAGAGAGAGGTATCAGGGGACCTGGGGACCCAGACAGACAGTGGCTTTTTTTGACACTCACGTTGCTGGTGGTTTGAAGAAGACCTTCATTGCCCACCTGATCATGAATGGATTCACATCCAGATCCAGATGTAGTCTTAATTCAATGGTGTTCCCTTACATCAGACCAATGATCGAGCAATGACCCCCCCTGGATGTATCTCACCCGACATCTGCACCAATTGAGCAGACAAAAAGGAGAGACCAAAAAAGGCAAAAAGGACTCCATAACTCCAAAATCTGTCATATGCTGCCAGATTGAAGAAACTCCAACTCTATTCATCTCGCGCATACTGCTCAGTCAAGGTGCCATGTTGCCATACATGCAGGCATATCATCCATGGACGGAATCCAAATCCAAAAAATCCAAATCAAAAAATCCTACTGAAACTAACACCTAAAAACCTTAGACTTATATAAATAGGGGTAGATGAGGGGGATAATATCACAGAGACTCCCTTCCCTATGCTGTGGAATAAAATCCAATCCATCGAGCAGAGTGAGGCTCGCTTCAACAAGAAAGAGCACTTCTGGATTGAGTGAACTCTGGTTGATCCACTACAGAAATTTCTTCTTGATGAAGGGCAAAAGAGGAGTTAAGAAGGTTATCAAGTGGTTATGTTGAATCAAAATGGACTTGCAATACCACTGAAACTTCCTCATGTGGAGTCCGGCTTAAGGTATCATGGGAATTATTGATGCCATGTATCTTAGGGCACTTAAAATCTCTCTTGCCAAGGTCATATTCAAGGGAAGGAGGTTTTGAAAATAATCTGTAAAGAACAAAACCCAGTCATGGGATGAAATTAAGCAAGACTTCTTTATGTTCAGAGTTAATCCCACATTGTTACAAAGATTCATAACAAGGTTTAAATTCATTAATAGAATATTTTGGGAATGAGCCTGAATGAGTTGATCATCCAGATAAGGTAACATTTGAATTGCTCAAAGTCTTCAAAAGGCAGTGACTGGAACTAGGCACTTTACAATTACCTTTGAGGAAGTAGAAAGACCAAAGGGTAAATCAGAAAAGTGAGACTGATATTAAACGACAAAACCTTAAGAATTTCCTGCATGCTGGATGAATAGGAATTTGAAGACAAGTGTCCTTTAAATCCAATGTAACCAAAAGTATTGAGGAAGTATCATTGGAAGTAAGGATTGTACAGTCAACACCTTGAAACTTGGAATTTTGAGAAAGGTGCTGGGAAAAGAAAGGGCCAAATTAGATCTCCAGCTGCCCTTCTTTCTATGAACCAGGAACATTCTTGATGAGAAGGCACAATTTCCACTAGTCCCTGAGTAATGAGGTCTTGAAAAAAGAGAAAGTGAGGTGTATCTGGCTTGGATTAAACTGATGAAACCCTGAGATGTGAGGAGGAGCAAACTAAGACATTTTATAACCCATCTAGATGATGGACAGAACCCACTTGTCTGATGTTATGGATTACCAGATTAGGAGACAAGAGTTTCTGGGACAGAGGACTCTAGGAAGGGCCAAGATGGAGGAAGAGGCTGATAGTCATAAAGAGGCTGGTTTGTCAGGAAATGAGGGTTTACAACCTTTGGAATCCTGCTAAGACTTGTCCTGAAATCTCCTTTTATTGGATCTATTACCCTCTGAGAAGGTTTCTGTTCCTTGCAAAGGGACCAGCTTTGGAAGGGAAGTTTAGCTGATATTTAGGGAGAGGAAAAAGAAAGATTAGCTTTAAATCTTACATGACCTTACCTTTCTCCTACAATATCTCGAAAAGGTAAACAATCACAGAATCAAACATATGTTGCCAATCCGGAGAGACATGCAGGAACTTTGCTTTGACATCATCAGGTAAAGGTTGAACTCTAAACCATGAAAATCTGTGAAGAACAAAACCAAAAGCAGCTGCTCTGGAAGAGGCATCATAGTTGCAATTAACAGAATGTCTAGCAACCTGAGCAGCAGAGTTAAGAAAAGATAATACAGAACATTTAACATCAGAGTCCTAAACATCTGAGACAGACTTGCCTAAATAACCCAAAATAAACAGAAGATATCTGATCAAACAAGTTTGGCAGTCAGTAACCCTAAAGGATGAGATATCCTTGAGACATTTCACTACTTGAAATCTACTTGAGACGTAGCTACAGAACCAGTCAAGAAATATATTGTTGAGTCCTAGGTTACTCAGTTTATGTAAGAGAATAAAGTGAGAGACTGTGTCAAAAGCTTTGGCGAGGTTGAGAAAAAGGCCTGATACCAAGCCTCCTTCATTCCTTTTCATGTTAACTGAATTGGTAAAGCTGAGAATGATGGTAGAGGTCCTATGGCAGGGGGCAAAAATCAATGCTGAGATGGAACCAGTAGAGTGTTTTGCATGATATAATTTAGGAGTTGGGCTTGGATGCATTTCTCAAGGATTTTAGATGGAGGACAGGATGCCAACGGGCCTATAATTGGTAAACTCAGTTCAGTAACCACCTTTGTGAATGGGTAGAATATAACTATTTCCAGAGGACAGGAATATATGATTCACTGATAAAACTGTTTATTGGAACTGAGATTTGGTAGGCTATGTTCTCAGCTGCTGTCTTAAGATATTCACCTGGCAGGTTAACAGGAGTTAGGGAAGTGGACTTTAAGTGGGAGATTTCTGATGGTAGCAGTAGGCACAGGCTGGAAAGAGACTATGGGAAATGATAGGTTGAACTGAAGTCCTGATGTTATTTTGGGAAGAGTTATAGCTATATTATAGGAGACACACTTGGAAAGAACTGAACATGTAAATTTGACAAAGAAATGTTTTCAGGGTGGCTATTCAGCAGAACATCTGGGACAAAGGAAAAGAGGAGTACTTATATTAATTTCAAGAGGAGCTCCGGGTAGTGATAGAAGAGAATAAAAAAGATAATCTCAGATTTATAGTGCTAAGGAGCTACTGGCAAGGGAGGAGGATTACACTGGCATACATTTATCCAAAACTGCTACAATGGAGCTTCAGAAAATTCTGGGAGAAATAATCAGTTTTCAGCAAGGAATATTACTTGTAGGTGGGGTATGGAATTTGATTTGCAGCAATGAAGATGTGTCCGGGGGGGGGACAGAAGGGGAAGTATAACAAGAGGGTAGATTTTTAAAGAAAGTTATGAAAATATTTGGCATGAAAGATATGAATTTAGTAATAGGAGTTCTAAGTGAATTTACACAAATTCCCCAAGGTATAAAAACTGGGCTAGGTTAGACAGAATTTACATTTCACAGGAACATGTACATTTAACTGAAACTCCTGATAGGCACCGAATAAATATTTCAGATCATGTGCCAATAATAACTAAAATAATAACACAGGACAGTGAAATAAAAATGAGACACCGGTGCTTTCCCACCTATCTGTTGAAAAAAGAGACGTTTAATGAATGGATAGTGGAGATTATTCAGGGGTGCCTGAGAGAATATAAATTACTTCTGAATATCATTGCTGGAGCCTTCCTGTGTCCTGACAGAGTGCTCTTCAAACTATTTAGAGATATACAGAGCTGAGTATATTTTTCTGGCACTTCAGAGTTGTGTACTGGTAATTGTTGTTTGACTAATTTTATATCATTGCTGGCTGACTTCAGAGTTGTGCACTGTTATTTTTGCTTCACTGTATAGTTTTTCAGATCTCTGCTGAAGGTGTTGTTTTTCCCATACCCACCTTCCCTATTCCTGTGTTGTTGTTTAAATTTGGAGGCTTTTGCAGTTGCCCGTCCCCACTGTAGATTTGATCTGGGACACTCCCCCAGTCCCATCTCTTTACCTCATTCTACCTAATAGGCTCCTTTTTTAAACTGTTTGGTCTAACATTGCTACATACTCAAGTGTGCTAGCTTGCACTGCATTTGAATTGTTTTTACTGCTGTTTTAGCTATATATATATATATATATATATATATATATATATATATATATATATATATATATATATATATGTAGACCAAACAGTTTAAAAAAATGCAATTAAATTAAAAATGACTAAAAACAAGTGCAGAAGGAGCCTATTAGGTAGAATGAGGTAAAGAGATGGGACTGGGGGAGTGTCCCAGATCAAATCTACAGTGGGGACGGTATATATATATATATATATATATATATATATATACCATCACTGTAGATTTGATCTGGGACACTCTATATATATATATATATATATATATATATATATATATATATATATATATATATACCTTTCCTGTAACTAGTGTAGTCCAGATTCAGATTTGCTGTATCCAGGACTGTATGTAAGCTTCTGAGCCCCCCCAAGCTTTCTGTGTTGGAGGGAAGCCTTCTAGCTTATCAGTGGGAGTGGTAAGCACTAGGTAACCTATCTACCACATAAGGAGTGGTTCTGGCCCAGAAGTTGTAGTTATTGGCCGTTTGGGCAGTTTTTCCATCTCTCTCTCAACTTTCTGATTTAAAAGCCCACATTTGCACTTGTTTCCTCCTTTCCTATAACTAGTTTAGTCCAGATACAGATTCTTAGTTTTAACACTTGAATTTGCTTATTCGTGATCAGCACTTGTTCAGAACTTGTAAGCACTAAATAACCTACTAATTACTACAGCACTCAACCTTCCTCATTACCTAGAGGAAAACAGTTTTGGTACTTACTTTCCTCACTTGCTTAGAGAAAAACAGCTCTTGTACTCACTTTCCTCACTTATCTAGAGGAAAATATTTTTTTTATTCAGGCATGTCCAAGGGTCAGCTCCCAGTGTTCTCTCCTATCTATCTGATGAATCTGGGTATCTTGGGGCAATGTAGAAATTGCCTCATGTACACAGACAACCCTCTCCTACCACCCAATATTACAACCTGTGAGAGATGCACTTATCTAGCCAAACTGGAGGTAAAGCTCTCTCCAATCAAGACTGAACTTGACAGTCAAGAGGAGGAGGTAAACACTTGCACCACACCACATTCATCACATAGTCTCACTAAATATACTCCACCAAAATTCACACACAGAAATACAAAAACATTTGCGAAGGCTCTCAGTAATAATCTGCTCAAGCAACAGAGACCACCAAAGCAGAAATGGAAGCAACCTCCACCCCCCCAACACAACCCAAATGACGCATAGCCCGCAGACTCAGTGTGCCACTCAACCACAGCCAATAAGGCAAAACAACGTACCCAAAAACTAGTCATAGGTGACTCTATAGTCAGGCACACTGATGTCCCACTCACCAGGCTAAACAAGGAGAAGGTTACTGTCAGCTGCCTGTCGGGTGCCAGGATCCACCACATAAACCCATGCACTCAGGTCACTCCACAACAAGTACAAATATGACTCTGTCATTGTCCATGTTGGTGTGAAAGACCTGAGACATACCTCCCTGGATTACATGAAAAGAGACATGGAAGAGCTCTCCGATCTTGTAGCCCAAGCAGGTATGACCCTAGCCCTGAGTAGCATTCTGCCATCACCCAGAATGATGCCGCAGTACAAGGACAAAATGATTGACTTCAACAATTGGCTAAGCTTCTGGTGCCATTCTAAAGGGATCCAATATCTGTCTGCCTGAGATGACATGGTCAACAGACCACGATGCTTTGCCAGAGATGGCCTGCGCATGTCACCCCTGGGATTCTGGATACTGGCTAAGGTTCTTGCCGCCCCAATAGTGCCTCTTTTAGGCAAGGTTCAAATGACAAATTCACCACCGTAACAGGAACAGGCAAGCAAAAACTGAGGGTGACGCTATTCAATGCTAGAAGTCTAAATCTCAAAATGCACTCACTTGAGGCACTCCTTAAAATGGAGAACACTGATATCTGTGCAGTGACTGAGACCTTGTTCAAGGCTCCAGAGAGCACCCCTGCACTACCAGGCTATAACTCATACCACACTTTTCGGCCATGTAACCTGGACTGAAACACCAAAGGCGGAGGTGTGTCCATATTCATTAAGGATATCCACACCTTCAGGCTAATTGCTCAGCATAATGCATTCGAGGTTATCCAAGTGCAACTAACTCTGGGCAAAACTGCAATCCAAATTGTAGCTTGCTACAGATCTCCCACCATGCCCCAGGATTTCCACTTCGCTTTTCTTGATGTACTGGAAAATATTAGGGTTCAACCAAACACACTAATAATGGGCGACATCAACTATCCCACCATTAACTGGGAAAACTACTTGTGTACCAACTCCTTAGCTCAACGCTTTCTGGAATTCATAAACTCCAATGCCCTGTTTCAACTTATCCACACCCCCACCAGGGGCAACAATATCCTAGACCTAGTCATTACCAACATGAGTGACTGGTGTTCCAACCATAAGCTAATCATCCTTGATATCCACATCCCACCCCCCCCCCATTAAGGAGACCACAGTAAAAAATTTCTCCAAAGCCAACTTCATGCTTCTTAAGACAGAAGTGGTGAACTTCATGACATCCATGCAGATGGACAATACAGTTACAACTACTGAATCCTACACAATTGGACTTTATAAGCACTTACATGAGTGCATGGATTGTGCTATCCCAAACAGAACCAAGACGCTATCCTCCAAAAAAAGGAAGCCAATCTGGCGGTCCCCTGCCATAAACAAACTGTAAACAGAAGGAAGAAACTGTTGCAAAAGAGTAAAATCCTATGAGTGGAGGAGCTCCCTGGTCAGCCTCAGTAAGAAGCTGCGATCCCTGATAAAATCCTCCAAAGCTAGTTACAAAAACAAAATCACCACTAATTCTAAAGACAACCACAAAGCATTCTATAGCTATGTCAAGAATCTCAATGGCAACACTCAGATCTGCTCTGAGTTACAGCACAATGGCACTAAATATACAGACATAACTAATATTGCCAACATCCTGATCTCTATACCGGAAGAATGCAAAGTTCCTGTAATCAAGGCTGTACAGGTAAAAACCACACTCTCCAAAGCCAAGAACACAGCATCCATGGGACCAGACAACATCCCAGGCTGCATTCTACATGAACTACAGAACAAACTGGCACCCCACCTAAGTACCATGTTCAGTCATAGCCTCACCTCAGGCTTTGTGCCTGCTGAATGGCACACAGTGACGGTTATCCCACTCCACAAGGGGGGAGCCACCACAGACCCTGGGAACTACTGCACCATTAGCCTGATGAGCCTAGTCTGCAAGGCCATGGAACGTATCATCATGGAACTTATAAACAAAGACATTGGTAATCTCCAAACTCTGGACCCCACCCAGTTCGGGTTTGTAAAAGGCAGATCATGTCTCCTAAACCTAATAGACTTCTTTGAAGCATTCACCAAAGCCGTAGACAAGGGTAAGGTGGTTCACACAGCCTATCTAGATCTTGCCAAGGCTTTCAACACCATCCCCCACTCTGGAATTATAGATAAACTCACTAAACTAGGTATAAATCCCTATGTCACAAGCTGAGTTGCCAACTGGCTCACTGACAGAACCCACACTGTGAAAGTAGCAGACTCCAAATCCGACTTCAGACCAGTGACAAGTGGAGTACCACAGGGTTCAGTCCTGGGTCATTCTCCTGTTTGGTATCTACTTCTCTGAAGTACAGGCTAACAAAGTTCACAGTGACTGCAAACTAGGAGCCATAATCGAAACTCCTAACGATGTGGACATCCTACAAAAGGGCCTCACTGAGGCAGATGCCTGCAGTCAAAGCCATGGCCTCAAGCTCAATGCCAAAAAGTGCATTGTCATCCCCTTTGGTAAAAACTATGTACCCATGAGCTACCACATAGGTGGTAGTCTACTTAACACCAAAAGTGTGATAAGAAACCTTGGGACACAGGTGGACAGTAGTCTCTCCTTTGATAATCACATTGCCACAGTAGTCAGGAAATCCTTCTACGTGGCACACCTCATCACAAAAGGTTTCTCATCCAGAAAAAAAGAGGTCATTGTTCCCCTCTGCTCATCACTCATGAGACCCATTATAGAGTACAATGCCCCTTTTGGTATGTACCTCACAAAACATCTACAACAACTGGAAAGGCAGCAGAAATGCCTCACAAAGAGGATTACCGGCCTCAAACAGATGCCCTACGCAGACCATCTCAAAAAACTCCAGCTTTACTCCATTGCATATCGCCTGCTCAGAGGTGATCCCTGCCTAACACACAAAGCTATGTCAAACCCAGAGCTGTTGGATATGCTCCACTTAAAGAAATCCCAATCCCTCCGAGCTATACAATCTAGGGACCTAAACCTTGTCACCACAATAAACAGAATGTGCCGGAGGGATAGATTCCTGTCCCAGAGACTTCCCATACTCTGGAATAAACTACCTAGCTATATCAAACAAAGCTCCTCATTAGTACTCTTCAAGAAAAATCTTGATGATTGGATGGGAAATAGGAAATTCACCCCGGGGATCACCTCTGTGGCTCTGCACGACAGTGGCACAGGAAAATAATTTTCTTGGGTGGCAAAAGCCAGAGTACTTTTTTGGCTGGGCTTGTATAGGCCCCAAGGCCGACAGCCTAGTACCTACCTGTGAACCTATGAACCTATAAAATATAGCTAGGGAGTGGGATAAAATTAAGGTGGAGTTTAATAATAGGGTAGAAATAAAAGAAAGGGAGCTACAGTAACAAGAATAGTTTAAAGGGACTGACAAATGTTAAAGTATTGCAGAATAGGGGGAATCTCACAGAACAAGAGGAGAGTCAGCTGCAGAATGCTAAGCAGAAAATAAAGGATTACCTTGATAATATACATGAGTTTAGAAAGATCCCTGTTAAGCAACTATTTTTGATAACACTAGAGCACAAAAACATTTAGCACAATGACTCAGGCAACACAAAATAGAAAGGGCTGTCACCAAGCTTAGGGAGCCTATAACAAGGAAGGTAACAAGAGGTCCTGTAGAAGTATTACAAATATTTTGGAAATTCTTTGAAAGTCTGCATAAAGCAGAGAACTATGAAAATCAAGAAAATATACAAATACAATGGAAATGTTTATGGAAGAATTAAATATAACAAGGTTACAAGCAGATGAGGCTCAATTACCAACAGGATAGGAGGAGATGAAATAAAAATTCTGATGTATAACCAATCAACAGGATACTCCCCAGGAATAGATAGTATTTCTGTAGAAGTCTGCAAGCTAGGAGGGGAAAACTGATAAAGGTCTGGAAGGTTTCGTTTAACAGTATTTTAAGAGGAGGAGAAGTACCAACATCATGGAAGAAAGCCATGGTGGCTGTAACACCAAAAGAGAGTAAACACCCATTAGATCCAGCTTCATGCGGGCCCATTTCAATCCTAAACCATGAATGTAAAGTGTTTATGTCTATAACAGTTAAAAGAATGGGAACATTCATGCCAAAATTGATAATTATGGATCAATGTGATTTTGTGGAGGGGAGGCAAACATTTGACAACATTAACAGAACAGTGATGATCCAGAGGGAAGCAGTATGTAAGAAAATACCATTGTTGTTGGTGGGTCATGGTGCAGAGAAAGCATTTGACAGAGTAAGCTGGGACTTTATAAGCAGGGCAATGGAAGCATTTGCATTTCCTGAAAAAATATATATAAGGTTGATTAGGAGGATATATGAAGGATCAGAGGCAAAAATAAAGTTGGTGGGGTCCTTTCTGATAATTTCTACCTGAGCAGAGGAACCAAGCAAGGGTGTCCTCTTTCTACTTTATTTGAATTACATTTAGAACCACTGGCAAAGAAAATACAGGATTCAAAAATTCAAGGATATAATTGGTATGGTAGTCAAGAAAAGCTGGCTCTTTTTGCAGATGATATAATTTTATACCTGTCAAAACAAGAAAGAGACATTACAGTGTTGTGGAACATTTTGAGACAGTTTCAAATCTTGTCAGGATACAAAATGAATGAATCAAAAACAAAGACAATAGCTGTAAATTATGTACCCACATATGAATTGGTTCAGCAATACCCATATTTATAGAAATATGATAAAAAAAGTATTTAGGAGTATGGATTAAAAATGGCTCTAGTGTGGCAGCTAAGGATATGTGGGAAGAGACTAAACAAAAGACAATACAAAAGCTGAGAAAATGGAAGCTATGTTGTATGGATATGGATAGTAAGATGCAAGCAGTTAAAATGTCTTATACACAGGTCAGGCATATTTTATCAACCAGGGGAGAAGTTGTGGATAGCAATTAATAAAGAGCTGAAGGACTTTATCTGGGAAGGGAAAACTGCAAGAGTCAAGTGGGATTACCTGATTCTTCCAGCAGAACATGGTGGATTGGGATTACCCAATTTGAAGGGGTATTTCAGAGCTACACAATTAAGGCTCCAATACATAGCACAAGCAGAAAACTATAATTCAAGATGGAAAGGAATGATGATGAAATGGGGGGGGGGTTCAAGAAAAAAGGAGAGATTGGGATTTGGATGCAGTCCTTTAAGTAGAATAACAATAATGATGTAGAATACTATATCTATAAAGTAGCAGAAAGTATCCTAAGAACTAAGCCAACATGGGACTGGAAAAAGGAAATTCTGCCGATAGGGATGACTGCAATTAGGGATATAGACA
This sequence comes from Protopterus annectens, assembly GCF_019279795.1. Lineage (NCBI taxonomy): Eukaryota > Metazoa > Chordata > Ceratodontiformes > Protopteridae > Protopterus > Protopterus annectens. Next base: position 1,179,752,591 of record NC_056725.1, on the reverse strand, counting down.
AAAGGCAAGAGAGGGCTGGAATTTACTGGAGAAAACTGGCAAAGGAACCAATGTATTTGGAGCATATAACTACAGAGGGAAAGATGATAGAATGGGAAGATACCAAGAAATTATTTCAACTGCAGGAAGAAATAGGGGGTCCTAAATGAAAGACCAACACTGGTAAAGTTTTTAGTAGAATCTAGAACAGAAGCTGCCATAAAAAAAAAGAATAATTAGTACAGCATATAAAATATTGCATGATAACTATTAAGAATCAATCAGAGGACATTAGAAAGGATTGGGAAGAGAGACTGGATAAACAATTTACAAAGAACAATGGGAGGATATATGCATGTGTTAGAGAAATGTAAAAATTGTATAGTGTACAATTCTGCACCTAAAGGGTTAAGAGTTAATACATTTATTCTATGTAAAATGTGTAAATACTGGTGGTCTCTGTAAAAGCTGCTGATGCCTGAAAGTCTGTTGTTCTTGCTATGGAATGTTGAGATAGGGGCCTCACACTAGCAACAGATAAATGTTGTGTCAAGAAGAGACAGTTAAAGGACCATTATTCAGAAACTGGGTTTGACAACACAAGCCCTGTGGTCAAGTTAAATTTTGAGAGATGTTTTTGTAAGTCAGCAATTATCCGATAAGCACCTGCTGTGTACGTGCAAAGAACTGTATAAAAGCAGCAGGCTGAGCTATTGAAAATCAGACAAACCTTGTACCTACATGCTTTGTCTCCTTGCTGCAAGTAATAAAGGATGCCTTGCTGAACCTTACGTGAATTGATCTTTGTATTTTCTTTAACAGTATGCCTCCCAAATATGCAAAAAAATCTAAAAGATTTAGGATTGTTGCTTGTTAAATGTTTACATAGATATTTGTATACCCCAAGTAGACTCCAGAGAATTTTTTCCTCAGGTAGACATCAAATGTTGGAGGTGTGAACTGCAAGAAAGAGGTAACTGGGAACATATTTTCTGGGACTGCAGTGAGTTGGTAGACTTTAATGATTCCCTGCAGGATGCACAGTCAGATTCTGGGTGGGCAGATTGTTTGACAAGGGAGATGATTCTTCTGAGCTGTGATACAGAATCGGAAAGTACAGTTGTGTACACTTACCATAAATGTAGATGTTCGAGTGTATTCACTGTTGCAGACATCACATTTGGGTTATGCCTACCAGGGTAGCCCTTGGCCGGCCCAAATGCCAGAGGCTTAGTATTTCTGCGTCGGTTGCTGTTGCTTCAGGACTGACATCAGGTTGTCAGTAGTATAAAGTAAGGCAGCCAACGCCATTACATCAGTTTTTCTTGCCCTAACCTGTCAGGAGCCTCTAAGTAGGAGCCAGGTTCTGGTGGAAGAACCCCACCAGTAGAAAGTAAATACCAATATGTCCCTGGTAAGAAAAGAGAAGAAAAAGGGGGCTGGAGGGAGGGAAACCAGGACTGCAACAGTGAATATACTTGAACATCTACATTTATGGTAAGTGTACACAACTGTACTATGTTCTTCATGTTTCACTGTTGCAGTCATCACGTTTGGGTTGATTCCCAAAGCTGAGGAAATGGGTGGAGGCAGTCAAGGAAATTATGGGCTGGGGGTTCTGGTTCCCTGGGGTCTGGGCTGGACTGGCTTAGTGGGAGCAGGAATGGACCAGTGCTTGGTGGGACAATGCCTGTTGAACCTGGGTGGCTGCACCTGTAAGAAATCCTTAACTGTCTACATAGATTTTGCTTTTTCTTCCATCTTTTTTAAGACCTCTTCTGCTTTAGTGCCAAATAAGTTGTCTTTGTGCAAGGGGGCATCCAACAATTTAGATGTAACATGGCCTGGCAAGGGCTGTTCCTTAAGCCATGCATGCCTTCTAATGACAGATCTGGTGACTGCTGCCCTGCAAGAAGCTTCTAGGGTGTCAAAACCACAGTGCAAGGTTTGTTTAGTTACTTGACTTGCAGAGTGCATTAACTCTTGTAACTCTTTAGATTCTGCACAAGCAGGAAAGGAAGACATTTTTTGTTTGAGAAGTTCCAGTGTATGTTGCTGAAATTTTAGCACATGGAACTGACAATTTAGTGCCCCGATAGCAAGAGTAGCTGAGGTGTATACTTTTTTACCCCATCTGCCTAGTGCTCTGGAATCCCTATCTGAGGGGGTGGGATTCTTAGCAGAGATTGCTTTAATCCCTTTAGGCCCTTGAGAAATTGCCTCAGGGTCAGCAGTAGGATTTTTAAAAAGAAATTTGTGTGAGTCAGGGACTCTATAGTACCAGGCTGGTTTTCTTGGTGCAGGAGGGAGGGTGTCAAAAGTCAAACTGGATTCCAGGAAAACATCTTCCACAACATCTTGGACTGGGGGGATGGCCAAGGGTCTGTGCTCTGGAAGATCTAAGAATTCCCTGAGTCTCTTTTTTGACTGAGGGAAGTCCTGACTCTCCCATTGGAAATGCTCCCTTAAAGTATGAAGGGTTTCCCCAAAGGAAAAATTCTCTGGGGGAGAGGCGGAAGGGATGGAATCCTCTGCATCAGAATCCTCATAAGTAGAGAGGGGTTGCATGTCTTCACATTCAGATGCATCAGAGTCATCTGACTCTTGTTCAGACAAAACTACAGGGGACAGATCTCTTTTCCCTTTTGGAGGGGGTAGCTTGGTTTCCCCTGATCAGCATGATAAGGTCTTCTGCCATTTTAAACATTTGAGCAAGGAAGCAGGTGCCTGAGATTGAGTCATCGGTTTCTTGGGTATGGTTCATAACCTGGGCCTAAGAAACTTGGTCATTTTCGAAAGAATGGTAGTCGCGAAAGAAGTCGGTTTGTGTCAAGAATGGGTAGTGCGAAGGACTTTGTTGGAAGCTGGTGCCTGCTCAGCGGATCTGGACCCATCCAAGGTAGGGACGACTGCAGGATCCTTGGTCAAAGAAGAGTTTTTGCTTCATATCTGACTCTGAAAGGGTTTCGGTAGCGGCCTGCGAATCCACAGAAGCAGGCATCAGGGGCTGCGAAAGCACCTCACTGAGGACCAGAGAACTGATGACTAGCTTAACAAAAGCATCGTCGATAGGTTTGGACCTGTGCGGTCTGTCTCTGTCTTTATCTTTACATTTTTTCAGAAGATCTGCTGTCGGATGGCTTACCGAAGCTATATTGGAGTTCGAGGACTGTAAGTGAAAATATCTAGCTACAATAAGGGCCCGACGATGGATAGTTCTGGCATTGAATAAAGCACAGAAGCGACAGCGGGGGACATCATGGTCTGGGCCTAAACAAGTGACGCAGTAAGAATGAAAGTCTCAGTGTGGTATTTGCTTTCCACAGGCGAGACACTTGTTAACTTTTTCTGACATTGGTTAGTGCAGGAAAAAAGGATCCCCAATAGGGTACTTAGCTTTAGAAGACTTCAGCTTCAAATCGGTAGATGAAACTCAGGTAGCAGTTGACTGGCACTTGTGCAAACTGCTTTTGCTTCAGGCTCCATGGCAAGAAAGATTGATGTAATGGCGTCGGCTGCCTTACTTTATACTACTAATGACCTGATGTCAGTCCTGAAGTGACAGCAACCGATGCAGAAATACTAAGCCTCTGGTATTCGGGCCGGCCGAGGGCTACCCTGGTAGGGATAACCTAAATGTGATGACTGCAACAGTGAAACATGAAGAACATCTGCCTAGATATGGACACATTGTGTCCAATTATGATGGCTACCAAAAAAGCAATTACTAGAAAATGGAAATCAAAATCCAAACCAGCTATACTAGTAGTGAATATAGTAAGAGAGATAAAACATCTGGAATTGAGATCTGCAGAAAAGGGTAGGAACAAACTAAGAAAAAATGGGAATTGTGGGAACAATACATACTGGGGAGAAATGAGGTTTAAAAGAAGACAGGACTTAAATGAGCTATGTAATGTTTGACTGAAAATAATTGGGTAGATTATAATTGATGTATAATGTTTGCAACTGGGAGTGTGTCAGTATGGCTTGTGATGTAAAATTCTTGCAACTAGGATTGTGTCAGTGTGGCTTGTTTTCATTTATAGAAATGTATGATTGCCTATGTTGTAAGTGATGACTTACTAAATATATTTCCTGTTTAAAAAAGGCAGAAATTGAATAATTTAAGTAATGTTGCTTAGGTTATATGTTATATACCAATATATATGACGTAAAATGTTTGTAAATGTGAATTTGTTAATACAGTTTGATTAGTTTTATATAAATGTAAAATTGTCTATGTCACAAGTGATAATTCAATAAAGATGTTAAAAAAAGTTCTTGTACCCTCAAAAATGTAAGCAGGGTCCTGGGCGATGAACCATTTACAGACTGCCTGTGTCCATTAGAGCCATAGGTGCCAAACCAGGGATGAATTACCTGTTCCTCATCCAATTGTCCAAGTTACACTTGTATTGGGTTAGGGAGGAACTTTGACTGATATGGATGGGGAGCCTGTTCCAGAGAAGGGGTTAGTCTCTGGGATACATAACAGTCTCTCCAGCAGGTCCTATTTATATCACAGGCAAGGTTGAAGTCTTCAGAATGGGTAAGTCTGGTGCGTTTATTTATTTTTTTTGAGGATATGCAGAAGGTCCATCAGGGTGGGGTTTGATAGTGCCCTGTATGCCAGGCATAGATATTCCCTCAACGTCTGTAGGAAACAGAATACAAAGCTAGGGCTTTAAGGCAGTCTGCATAGGACATTTACGCTGTGTATTCTTTTAGTAAGGAACCTCTGTGGACAATCCATTTGCTGGATTTGCTTGCTTGATGCATACCAAAGGGGGTACTGCACTCAACAGGTCTGATGAATGTTGAATACAGTGAAACAATGACCTCCTTGGACCTAGATGCTAAACCATTGTAAGCTCAACAACACAGAATGATTTCCTCACTACTGTAAATACATGATGGTCAAAGACTAGATTACTGTCTGTGTCCTCAAGTCTCTGACTTCTAGGTTTACTCTTAGGGGTATGTTGTCAATGTGATAATTAGCAGGAGTGGATGACTTTCCGAAGGATACTACTATGCATTTTCTGGCATTTAATTTTAGTGCATGGCTCTGACACAAGATATTTATCTTTCAGCTCTTCATGGAAAACATCAGTGTTAATGGGGGATTCTGTGACTGCTCCTAATTTGCAATCGTCTGCAAATTTGGTCAGCCAGAAGCCCTTGAAATTGGCCTTGACTTCAGAGAAGTAAATGCCAATAAGGAGAGGTCCCTGGATCAATCCCTGAGAGACTCCACTTGAAACTTGTCTCTTTGTAGAGGTGGACTCCCCAGTTGTAACTTCCTGGGTCCTGTCTGTAAAGCCATCCAGCTATCCGCTGAGTGACGTAAGAGTTTTTACCTAACTTCTTAAATTTATCAACGATGCCCGAATTGGGTATTGTGTCACATGCCATGGTTTGGTCAAGGTGGGCAGTGTGAACCATTTTGCCCTCATCCATTGCTTTGGTGACCTTTTCCAATAGTCTATCAGGTTAAGTAGGCATGACCTGCCCTTGACAAAATCAAACTGGGCTGGATCTAGAGTCGGGAGTTATTCTGTGTCATTATTATCATTTCCATGATGCTTCTTTCCATGTCTTTGCATGAGACTAGTCAGATTTATGGGTCTATAGTTTCTAGAGTTTGTAGATGGCCCACGTTTGTACAAATGGATGACTGTTGCTGTTCTCCATTCATAAGGCACAAAGCCAGTTTGGAGGCTACTGTTAAACAGTGATTCTAGAAGACATGATAGGTCAGCTTCATGCTATTTAAAAGGCATCCTGGCACACTGTTTAGGCCCATCGATACAGTGTTTTGGGCTTAAGGAGAGCATTGAGGTTCTGTTCCCTAGTGATAGTAGGGGGAGTTATAATTGACAGTATTTCCCAAGGGGAGGTTGAGGGGGGGTGAGAGGGGTAAAGTTATAGCTGAATTTGTCTGCCAGCAGATTGGCTACATCTTCTGGCTCAGTATAGGTGAGCTCTGCACACATTTTGTACTGCTTTTGAGGTTGTGGACTTGGCTAAGGATTGCCTTGTGGTTGGCCCTGGTCTGGAAGGCCAAATTTACCTTAAATTTGGCTTTGGTAGACTCTTTATCCTCTGAATTGTTTGTTTTGTTTGATGAGTGCTTTTATCCTTCTGGGTGCTACACTTCCTAATTTTTGCCATGATTTTCTTCCTTCTGTTATACAGCCTATTAATGCTGTGATTCCACCAGGGTGACTTGTTTATAGAGTTAGTTCTGTTCTTATTCCTGGTGGGTACAGCTGTCTCTATGTAGCTATTAACATTTAAACAGAGTTTCTGTGAACAGTTCTGTGAAAGCAATTGTTTTCTCAGAGTTTATGGGGGCTTGAAATTCTGCCAGGTTATCACTTATTACTTGGAAGTTAGCCTTAACAGAAGTTCCTGAACATTCCAGGGTTAGCTGAGGTTCTTCTTTCACATTTATGCTCTTTTCCTCATGTAAACACATCCCAGATCCCCTGAACTTTACTTATGCCACATTGATCACAGAAAATAGGTCTGAATAACCTACTGTGTGGGTCACAGTGGGCTGGGCTGCTCCGAATGGTAGTTATAGTTTGAGCTGAAAATGCCCTATCAAATCTGAGATCTCTTTCTTGATGCAAGGGACAAAGTGAACTTAGTCTTGAGAGGTTCAGTGTGCTGACCACCAATTTCTGATGTACCACTGGAGTTTTCCCATATGCAAGCTGGCTTCTGGGCACCATCAGAATGCAGGAAACCATGAAGCCTACTACTCTGAGAAACTCTCAGGCTGATACCATCTCCTGGTAGAATACATTCTGAAAAAGATGAATCTGAGAAGAAACCTTGTCCTCTGAGAGAAAGGATTTCTAAGATTCATGTCTAGCCATTTTCCCCAGGAAGACCAGGACCTTTCTGGGAGGGAATATAGACCGACAGGCTCAGGTACCTGAAACAAATTAGAGTTAAGTCGAGGGCTTTTCACATCCCCTTCTACATCTGCCAGAGATGGCCATCAAGGCAAGGGTAAATGTGAAAACCCTTTGCCCTGCAGAAGACTACTGTTATAGCCAGGCATTTTGCAAGGTTTCTGTGTACTGCAGATAAAGGGCAAGGAAGTGAAATGGTAGTGTGTTCTGCCTGTTGCAAACCTAATAAACTTTCTGTGGTCCTGGGTAATGGTAATATGGAGATAGGTATCCTTTAGGTCTACAATGGCTATGATGGCTTGAGGGGGTAAGCAAACTGAGAAAGCTTTGGAGCATTAACATTTTGAACTTTGGAATGATTAGAAATTATTTAGATAAGGCAAGTCTAACATGGATCTCCATATCTCTTCCTTTCTTGGTACCAGAACAACCTGGAACAAAAGCCCATGTTTTCCTCTCCTCATAAAACTCTTTTTATGGTTTCTTCCTTCAAGTACATATCTCAGCATAGAAGACATCTAAATAAGCTAGTCTTCTGAAATGGAGGAATTCCTCTGTGCTTTGGACTTTTTGAAAATGTAACTTGTAGCCCTGCTGTACAAAGTTCAGAACCTACTTGTCCTGTGTAAGTTTTTTTCTAGGTTTGAATAAAGAAGGCTAAGTGCACTCCAATTCTCTGTAAAGTAGGATAGCAGTAGAGGAGGTCAAACAAGGTTGGGTTGAGATGGACTTGGGAGGTGTTGAAGGAGGGAGCAGTCCTGGTGAGTCATGGCTCCTTACTCTGGGAGTCACAACACTCACAACCCTGGTAACCCAAAGACTTCTCCTTAGATTTTCCTAGCTATCCTTTCCTGACTTTTCCCATGTTTCCTGACTTGCTATCTTGGGTTATAAAGGCCAAGAGTAAGCTGGGTAATTCCAACTGAATTTTGGTGCCCTAGCTTGAAAAATATAAACTGCATGCTTGGTTTTGCCCTTCTGCTCCAGTCTCTTGAAAACTCCTTCAGCATGGGGGGATCCAAAGATGATGTCCTTATCCAAAGTTGCACTAAGGAGCTCCATTTTTATGTGGTCTGGTAGGGGCAGAGTCCTCAACAAACCACTTCTTTAAACCACAGACTCTGTGGCTGCTGCCCTACATGATGCATCTACTGTATTACATCCATATCACTTAGATTGTGTGGCCACCTGAGCAGAGTGGCCACATAACACAAGCATTTCTTGATTCTTATCTTTATCTAAAATCTCCTCTGCCTTAGCCCTCATCTCCTCCAGCAGGGACTGCTGTAACAGAAGCATATAGGTCTGGCAGCTCAAGTACAGGGTAGTACAAATATAAAACTTTCCCAAATCTGTTGGGTATCCTATTCTCCTTGTTAAAAGGAATACGTACCTCAATGGAGCTGAAGCAGATCCCTTACTGGAAACAAAGGACACCACTGATGGATCATTTATAGGGTTCTTGAACAGAAATTGATGGGAATGCTTAACCTTGTAAAAGCAGTCAGGTTTCCAATGAGCATGGGGGAGGAATCTGGCTCCACAGATGCCTTTGCAAACATCATTCAAGGCATCCATAAAGGACAGTTGTGTTGCACAACCACTAATTGTAGATGTTTCAGCTGATCAATGTTGCAGTACTGATTCTTGGTTCTTCCTGCCATGCAGAATTCTATGACTGGCCCGATTTCCAGTCTCTATATCATCCACACCTGATGGACATACAAAGGCTGACATCTGAACATCAGGGTACAAAAAGGGCATCTGTTGGCACCGTCATCAGGTCTATCTAGGCAGTGAGTAACAGTCTGATGCCTGAGGATAGCACAACCCTTTTGGAAATCATGATTGTACTTAGTTGTAAGTGGAACTTCTAATCTTGGGTGTGTAGTGGAATAAAATGGGGATGAAAGTGGTTAAGGATTATTCTCCAGACAAGGCTTATCCTCTGAGATGTGATAGTGGTCAGGATACAGGGGGCTAGAAGGGTGGGAGTTTGCATTGCAACACTGATCTACTCAGACATCTACAATTATGGCAAGTGTGACAAAACTGTAATGTTGCAGTACTGACTCTTGGGATGACCCCCCAAAGCTGCTAGCTGAGGGCAGGTTGTCTGATCACCCTGAGAGAGAAGGTTCTGTAGGACAGCAGTTACAAACCCTGCCCTGGCAGCAATGGCTAAATGGTACTGCTTAGTAAAGGTGTGGACAGATGTCCAAGTGGCAATTTCCAGGATAGCCTGTGTACAGGACCCAGACAGGCAACTAACTGTAACCTTCTCCTTATCCAGCCTGGTGAGAGGGACATCAGTGTGTCTCACACTGGAATCTCCAATGATCGAAATATTGGGTTGTGTGGTGTTACACCTTATGAGATTAGTAGTTCAGACACTAGGAGATGTAGTTTTATGATACTTAAACTGAACCCTCATGGTGTGGCTGAACACAGTAACAGTACCACACATGCACTACCTTGAAATACAATGGAATGTGTTTAATCTCATGAAAGTCCAATTCTGCTGCCTTGACACATCTGGGGAGCATGCATTATGATCCAATAGTGGCCTTGAGGATGTTGATAACAAGTGCCATGATACACAATATGATCATAAGGAGACAGGATACACACAGGTAATGGGTCTAGGGGGACTACCACCACCTGCAACCAGCATGACTGTTTCAGTGACAGCATCATCAATCAGAGGAGGCAGATGATGCATAACACCCACCACCAATGGCAGGCAAAATACAAAGCAAAGCAGATAAAATGACAGCATCTGGTCCAAACAACTAGCAAGACACCCATCCAAGTTAAAGCCAGCTATAGACCTCCCTCTTCCTACCTGGATCGAGTCCATCAAGGTACCCCCTAACACATTGATCCTTAGTGACTTCAACTACCTCACCATAAACTGGGTGAACTATTCCTGCTCTAATGCACTCACCCAATGATTCTTTGACTTCATCAATTCTAACACACTAGACCAGCAAGTCTCATTCCCCACATAGAGTGAAAACATTTTAGACTTGGTTCTCACCAACATGTGTGACTGCTGCACCACCCCCATAATAAGTTCTTCCCTGGTGAGATCAGACCATCGGTCTGTCTCATTTGAAGTGTCTATCCTGTCCAACCCCCACCCCCAAGCTGTAACCAGGCTAAAAACTTCTCATAAACTGACTACAACCTTCTAAGGGAGGGTATCAGTAGCTTCACACCACTGCCCCCCCTCAGAGGATGCAGGCAAATATGCTAAACAGTATGCCAGTGCATTATACAAGCACCTGTACAACCGCATGAATTCAGCCGCACCGAACAGAACTAAAACCTGCTCCTCAAGGAAACACAAACCTATGTGGTGGACATCCTCTATCAACAGGCTTTACAGCAAAAGGAAAAAACTGTTGTCCAAGGGTAAAAAGTCATAAATTCTCAATTGGAAAAACTCCCTCCTTAGCCTCAACAAGCAAATTAGATCACTACTGAAAACCTCCAAAGCCAATTATGAATCAAAACTAGCCTTCGAAACAAAGGCTAACCACAAAACCTTTTTTAGTTACGTGAGAAACCTCCATGGCAAAGCCTAGGTTTGTTCTGAATTAGTTCTTAATGGTACCATTTACACTGATCCTTTTGACTTAGCCCAACATGCTAGCAGACAGGTTCAGTGCAAACATGTTCCCCATTGGCCCTTTTTTTCAATTATAAAGGAATTCCCAATACTATTCTAGCATGTCCAAAGGTCAGTTGTCAATCTTCTCTCTGGTCCAGCTGGTGAATCTGGGAATCTTGAGGCAATGTTACAACTGCCTCATGTACACAGACAACCCTCTCCTCCTCCCAACAAATTCCAACATGTGAGAGATGCAACCATATAGCCAAACTGGAGGCTAAGCTCTCTCAACTCAGTACTGGCGTAACCAGTCAGGAGGAGAAGGAAACCACACTCACTACAATTCCAGTCTCACATAGACCTACCATGACAGCAAACCAAACACATAAACACACAAAACATACTCGAGGCTCTAAATAAAAATCTGCCTAAGCAGCAGAGACCTCCAAAGCAGACACCCAAGCAACCGCTACCCCAAAACAAAACACGCGGCAACACATAGCTCACAAAGCCAGTGTGCTGAACAGTCACAGCCCTTAAGGCTAAACAACACACCTGATGCACTTGTAATAGGTGACTCTATCGTCAGGCACACTGATGTCCTGCTCACCAGGCTGAACAAGAAGGTGGTCATGGTGAGCTGCCTGTCGGGCGCTAGGATTCGCCACATAACACAAGCACTCGGGTCACTCCAAGGCAAGTACAAATATGACTCAGTCATTGTCCATGCTGGTGTGAATGACCTGAGACGTACCTCCCTGGACTACATGAAAAGAGACATAGAGGAGCTCTCTGAGCATGTAGCCCAGGCCAGTATAACCCAGACCTTGAGTAGCATCTTATCCTCACCAAGAATGATGCCACAATATGAAGACAAGATGATCAATTTCAACAACTGGCTTAAGTATTGGTGTCATTCAAAGGGGATCCAATGCCTGTCAGCCTGGGATGATATGCTCGACAAGCCATGATGCTTCGCTAGGGACGGCTTGCACCTGTCACCCCTGGGCTTTCGGATATTGACAAAGGCTCTTGCTACCCCCACAGTGCCTTTTTTAAGTAAGGCTCAAAAGACAAACCCACCTCCATAGGTATCACAAGGGATAAGAAACTAAGAGTAATGCTACTCAATGCCAGAAGTATAAACCTCAAGATGCACGCACTCTAAACTCTCCTTAGCATGGAGAACACTGATATCTGTGCAGTAACAGAAACCTGGTTCAAGGCTCCCGAGAGCACCCCAGCACTACCAGGTTATACCTCATACCATGCTTTTCGGCCCCAAAACTTGGACCGAACCACAAAAGGAGGGGGAGTATCAATATTCGTCAAAGATACCCACACCTCCAGGTAGGTGGCACAGCACGAAGCATCAGAGACTATCCATGTGCAACTAACAGTGGGTAAAACTGCCTACCAGTTTATAGCCTGCTACAGACCACCCTCCCAAACCCAGGAACCCTACTCGGCCTTCCTGAGAACACTGGAAAATATGAAGGTCTCTCCAAACACCATTATATTGGGTGACTTCAACTACCCAAACATAGACTGGGAGCATTACTCTAGCTCCAACACCCTAGCCCAAAGGTTCCTAGAATTTATAAACTCAAATACTATGGAACAACTTGTTACCACTCCCACAAGAGGGGAAAACATACTGGACCTGATCATCACCAACATGGGGACTCTATGCTCCAGACCAGAAGTGTATCCCTCACTGGTAAGATCAGACCATAAACTAATCTCACTGGATATTCACATCCCAACCCCACCCCCTGCCCAGAAAACCACAGTGAAAAACTTCTCTAAAGCAAACTTCACACTCCTCAAAACCGAGGTGGAATCCTTCAAAGCCCCAGGGCCTGTGGAATATACGGCCCAGACTGCAGAATCCTTTATAAACGCATTCTATGAACAGCTTCAGGAATGCATGGATCTTGCAATCCCAAATAAAACCAAGACCCAATCCTCCAAAGGCAGACATCCTGTCTGGTGGATCCCAGCCATAAACAAACTATACAATAGAAGGAGGAAACTACTACATGATAGAGCAAAATCCCAAAAAGGGAAGACATCTCTGGTCAGTATTAACAAAAAACTACGGGCACTCATAAAATCATCTAAGGCCAGCTTTGAGAGAATAATTGCACAGGACACTAAGGATAATCACAAGGCTTTCTTTAGTTACGTTAGGAACATGGGTGGGAATTCCCAGATATGCTCAGAATTAGTCCAAAATGACAAAAAATACACCGAACCCACAGACATTGCCAACATCCTAGCTGACAGGTTCAGCGCAAACTCCCCCACCAACAAAAGGGCAAATATCTATCCCAGCAGAGTGCTGCACCCCTGACATCTCAGATGCTCAGGTAAGAGCTGCCCTCTCCAAAGCAAAAAACACAGCATCAATGGGACTAGACGGTGTCCCGGGCTACGTCCTACATGAACTCCAAGAAGAGCTAAACCCAAACATAAAACTACTGTTCAATCTCAGCCTTACTACAGGATATGTACCCAAAGAGTGGTGTACAGCAACAGTGGTCCCTCTCCACAAAGGTGGTGCCTCAACGGATCCTGGAAACTATCGCCCCATAAGCCTGACTAGCTTGGTCTGCAAAGCTATGGAAAGGATCATCATGGACCTCATAAATAAAGATATTGGGGACCTACAGACACTGGATCCTACCCAGTTCGGCTTTGTTAAGGGCAGATCCTGCCTCTTAAACCTGGTTGATTTCTTTGAAACAGTCACCAAGGCCATTGACGAGGGGAGGTGGTCCACACAGCCTACCTGGACCTCACAAAAGCCTTTGATACAATACCCCACTTGGGCATTATAGATAAGCTCACCAGCTTAAATGTAAACCCCTATGTCACTAGATGGGTTGCAAACTGGCTCAAGGACAGAACCCACATGGTTAGAATTGCTGGAGCCATGTCAGACTCCAAACCAGTTACAAGTGGCATCCCACAAGGCTCAGTCCTGGGACCACTCTTGTTCGGTATATATTTCTCGGAGGTACAGGCCAACACGGAAGGACTGTGGTTGACCAAGTTCGCAGATGACTGCAAACTGGGCGCCATAATCAACTCTCCAGCTGACACAAGCATCCTCCAAAAGGGCCTCATAGAAACAGACAACTGGTGCCAGAGCCATGGCCTCAAGCTAAATGCCAAAAAGTGTATAGTCATCCCCTTTGGCAAAAACAAAGTGTCCACAAATTACTACATAGGTGGTAATCCATTAAGTACAGAAGAAGTAATTAGGGACCTGGGGACCCAAGTTGATAGTAATCTCTCATTTGACAACCACGTGGCCAAAGTGGTTAGAAGAACATTTTATATAGCCCACCTAATCATGAAGGGATTCACATCTAGATCAGGGGAGGTCATCGTGCCTCTTTACTCATCCCTCATCAGGCCCATAATTGAGTACAATGCCCCTTTTGGGATGTATCTTACCAGACACCTGCAGCAACTGGAAAGACCCCAAAAGTACCTCACCAAGAGGATCAAAGGGCTCAAACAGATGCCATATGCTGCCCGGTTAAAGAAACTCCAGCTCTACTCAGTGGCATACCGCCTGCTCAGAAGCGATCTGTGCCTGATGTATAAAGCCATGTCCAACCCGAATTAATGGACATGCTGCACCTCAGAAAATCCAAATCCCATCGAGCTACACGCTCGAGAGACTTGAACCTCAGCACTGAAATAAATAGGACATGCTGGAGGGACAGATTCATAACCCAGAGGCTCCCTTCACTCTGGAATAAAATCCCAGTCCAGGTTAGGCAGAGTCCCTCATTGACTCTCCTCAAGAGGAATCTTGATGAGTGGATGGGGGATCATAGGTTTACCCCGGGTATCACTTCTGTGTCACTGTTAGACAGAGGCACAGTATACTAACCTCGAAAAAGGGCATAGCAAAATTAATTTAAAATGGGTGGCGAAAGCCAAACACACTCTGGCTAGGCTTATAAATGCCCTAGGGCAGATAGCCTAGTATGAACTTCACCCCCTGTTCTCCCCACAGGCCCATTTGACATCCACAGTTCTTGCCCTGCACCTCACACCTCACATCTCCATGGAACAAGTGTTAAAATCCCTATACAAGGCAAAGAACACAGCTTCCATGGGACCTGATAGTATCCCAGGCTGTATTCTGCAGCATCTCCAGCAAGAACTAGCCTCACCATTGAGCACTCTATTCAACCATAGCCTAAGTACAGGCTTCATTCAAGCAGAGTGGAGAACTCCCATTGTCATCCCTTTGTACAAAGGTGGTGCCACTACTGACCCTGGAAACTATCGCCTCATTAGCTTGAACAGTCTGATCTGTAAGGCCATGGAGCAAATTATTATAGACCTCATAAACAAGGACATAGGCAATCTTTAAGCACTTGACCCCACCCAGTTCGGATTTATCAAGGGCAGATCTTACCTGTTGAACCAGGTTGACTTTTTTGAGACCGTCACCAAGGCACTGGATGAGGGAAAGTCAGTACATACAGCTTACCTTGACTTGGCCAAAGTCTTTGAAACAATCCCCGACTCGGGCATCATCGAAAAACTAACAGAACTTGGTGTAAAATCCCTATCACATCAGGTGGGTGGCCAACTGGCTCACTGATAGGACCCCACAAGGTCAAAATAGGTGTCACTACCTCCAACAGTGGACCTGTCACTAGTGGTGTCCCCCAGGGATCTGTCCTGGGACCCCTATTGTTTGAAATCTACTTCTCAGAGGACCAGACAAAGACAAAAGGCCTGTGGCTGACCAAGTTTGCAGATGACTGTAAACTGGGTGTTGTCATTGACTCCCCAAATGACGTTAACATACCTCAAGAGGGTCTCAAAGCAACAAATGACTGGTGCCAAAGTCATGGCCTTAAGTTAAATGCAAAAAAATGTATTATCATACCATTTGGCAAAAACACAACCCCTACTGATTACCACATTAGCGGCACCCCCCTAAGCACACAACCTGTGGTGAGAGACCTGGGTACTCAAGTTGACAACAATCACACATTTGACCATCATGTAGCGGCAGTGGTCAGAAAAGCCTTTTACTTGGTTCATCTCATAAGTAAAGGGATTGCATCCAGAAAAAAAGGAGGTTATTACATCTCTGCACTCCTCCCTCATTAGGCCAATTATTGAGTACAATCCCCCGTTTGGTATGTACCTCTCCAAACACCTGCACCAACTGGAAAGGCCACAGAAATACCTCACAAAGAGAATCCATGGCCTCCAACACCTGTCCTATGTCAAATCACTGTTACTCTGCTCTGTATCATACAGATTGCTTAGAGTTGATCTGAGTCTTGCCTACAAGGCAATCTCAGACCCTGCTCTACTAGAGATGCTCCATATCTGTAAGTCTAACTCCTCATGTAGTACCCAATTGAAAGGCTTAAATCTAATATGTGACATTAACAAAACCTGCTGGAGAGACAGATTTGTCTCACAGAGGCTGCCTGTCTCTGGAATAGACTCCCCATACACGTCAGTCAAAGTATGTCGCTGGCCCTCTTTAAGCACAACCTTGATGAGTGGATGGGCAACCACAAATTTGTCCCGGGGGTTCCACCTGTGTCCCTCATTGACAGGGGTGATAGGTGCTGCTTGAGGTTTCTTTTTGGGGATAAACTCTTGGCTAGGCTTGTAAGGGCCCCAGAGCTATTAGCCTAGTAATCTCCTATGATGCTAAAATTAGGGGCCCTGATGAGCACACAGTGACACTGCATAATAGACTTTAGTGGTCATTGTACAGTCATGTCTCACTGCTGTCTGATTGACCACACAGTAAGAAAAGTGGAGTGAGTTACAGTAGCCAATTATTTAGTAATTTATTTACTTAGATTTACTGAATGGGATAGAATGCATGATCTGATCCATATGGGCGGATTTCAGGCTCAGCATGGATGTAAGAAGATTTAAAATAGTACAATTACAAATGAAAGCACAGTATAAAAATGAAGTACAGTAACATAATTACAAATGAGAACAGAAGTTGGTTCCCCTTCCATACAAAGTGTAACCCTGGACGCTGTTTATATTAGTTAGAGAGGCTTGGTGGCATAGCACAGCTTCCCAAAACACCAAGGAAGGACTCGACAGAATCATTTGAGAAACAGCAGAGTTATTCAGAGTAAGCCAATGAGTTAACAACTGAGCACTACAAATAACCATTTCCTAAAGAATATTAATGTGGCAGTACAAGACAACTTCTTGCTTCCATGTAAGGGGGTACACTCCCCCACTCTCCTGCTACTTTAAGATTCACCTAAGGCTGCATATATTTTGGGGGAAACAATTACTTATTTCTGTAAACTCGTTAATATTTACTGTGATTTCATTTTTCAACAGCTTGTAGGAATCTTTTATGTCTGGTATTTTGTGTTTCAGTGACGTGATTCAGGATTACACAACTGCTTTGGGCATGGTATTTTTTTTTTTTTTAGAAGGGAGGAATACATTGCCGTTATCCTCTGTGAATTTGTAGTGATGACACATAAGAAGTGCCATTTAAGTTGCATCTGATTTGTTATGTTGTGTGGGGTATTGCATAAAGCTGAAAAGAGAAGATAAAAAGTACTGTGGCCATGTATGTTGAAACGCTTTGGGGTAAGGGTTTTAAAAGATGTGAAAGTGAATCCATATGGTCATTAAAATTCTACCTTTGAAACGCAAACATGACAGGTAATATTACACATGACCAATTATAAATGCTCTTCCCTGAAGCACTGTGTACCAAGATAAGGACCAGGGATAATTCTTCAACAGTGTTGAACCATAGTCTGCCTTTTACACATGCCTAGTATTGTAAGCAGACTTATCTAGCTGTTGAGTGCTTATAATAAACCAGTGTTCCTTTCTTTCCTGTCACATTCTGATTATTCGTCCTCCACATACTTCTCAACTTCTTAACATAAGGAGTCTAGACAAAGATTAAAATAATGAGAGGGAGGCTGGTGCAAAAAAGGGAAAGATTTTAAATATTGCTCTCTCAAAAGTCACTAAAATAATACATTTTGTATTGACATGTATTTTCTGAAGGATATGAAGTCTGAACCTGAAATGTCTTTCATTATTTAGGGATTTCAATCCTCAGTAATTTTCCAGAAAAACTATTTTTATGAGAAACATAAAAATATGAGGCAAAATTCAGGACATCCTGTGAAAATCTGGACAGTTGAGAGGTATGACTCCATCAGCAGTAATTCTTCCTGTACTCTCACCTAAGGACATCTCCCACAATTATTGTGCTCTTTCTTATTTAATAAACACCAAGAGGATCCACCACAGCAACAAGCTGAAAGTGATGTGCATTAATGAGCAGCTGCATAAGTAAATTAGCAACGCTGCTCCAGATCATGTCACAAAATCCATTCGCTGTATCTATTTCAATGAGCAGAAAACAAACAAACAATGCTGCAGAAAATATTTTAGAAATCTGCAGCTGTCTGCAAAAGAAGAGAGTGAAACCAGAGAAAAAAGCAGCATCTCATAAAAGCACTAATTTGCTATATTTTAAAATGAAGTGAGAAAGCTTTACTATCAGCATTGGGCTTTAAATAAAAGGAAGAATTCATCTCCTGAACTGTAATCTACCCTTCCCCCAGGGTTGCCAGATTTCCGACTGGCCAGGTAGGGACAAAGTGAAGACTAAAATAAAAAAAAAAAAAAAAAGGTCTTTCATACATAAATGAATGACAAGGACTTATACTGCATACAGTCGCTTTTTTTAATTAGATGATTAGATTATTAGTCAAACCACATATGCAAATAAGTACATACAATACAGTAGTACTGAAGCAGGAATCACAGTTATTATACATTACAAACAGTCACATATTGATTAGATACCATCTAGACATTTTAGTTAAACTCTAATTATAAACATATAATCAAACCACATACATGGAATAACTACATATATATAATAGTCACACAGTAACAATAATAATAACAATAGTACAGTAGTACACTTTGAACAGTCGCAGGAATCACAGTTATTATGCATTACAGTCACATATTGATTAGATACCTTCTAAACATTGTAGTTAAATTCTAATTATAAACATGTATAATCAAACCATATATATGCAAATAACTACATATACAGAATACTCACACAATAATAAAGATAACAACAATAACAGCAATACAGTCGTACACCTTAGAATTCATATTTTGATTTAAATCCACAAAGTTATATAATAATAACAGTTTTATTACAAGCACTTTTCACAGCTTTTAGCTGGTTTCAAAATATATTCACCATCTTTAGCCGATAAAAATTACAAGTGTAATTAAAATTTTGTTTGACCATTAATTCAGCTTCCACAGTCTTTAACAATCATCTGTTTCTCTCCTTTCTCCAAGCTGCACTCATTAGATTAAATATTCTGTCACAAATTGCAATGGAATGTGGAACTGAGAGTATGTGGGCCATGATTTTGTACAAATTATTGCAAGCAGGGTGATCTTTAAAAAATATTCTCCATTTCTCGTCTATTGTTTTTTTCTCATTTGCTTCAGTCATATTCAGTACAAACTTGTTTAATAAACAGACATCTTCATATAGAAGGTCAGTATTGCAAGTAATATTAAATAATTTTGTTAATTCTTCAATTGACGGGAATTTGATTTTTACATTTGGTTTTAAGGACAAGACATTAATGCATTGAAATTTGTTACTTTCAAAGTCAAACCATTTCTGTAGGTATTTTATTGCTGTGTCAGAAAATGTCTGTGCATCATTTCTGAAACAGGTTTTTTTGGTGTCGTCACTGCATTGTAGTAACATTGTTCTAGCAATGCTTCCATAAAAGGCATCATCTTTTTTTTGATTGAGTGACAATACGCCGTTCATTATTTCAAAAACATCAATTATTAAAACATAATTGCTTTGAAGTTTTGTTAAGGTATTCTGAATAATAGTGCATGCATTTGCAACAAACCCTAGGTATGCTAATGCCAATTCATCACTGAAAAACAATTGAATTTCAGATTTGGATTTTTGACTCAAAGTACAATCGTATTGGCTCAAAATTTTTTATTATCCGCTCAATTGCGGGCATCAAAGTGAGCCATCAAGTCGGCACATTGCATAACATTTCAGACCACTCTACTTCTAGCCATTTGAATAATTCTTTCAGTTGTACGACTCTTTTTGTTGATGAACTAAATTCATTATAAATTTTTATAACGATCAACTCTATATCAAAAATTAAAATTTGTGCAGCTTTTTTAGCAGTATTATGTAGTGTGTGACAATTACACCCAATTCAAATTATATTTGAATTAAGGTCTTTTAATTCTGTAAAGACGCTTTGTTTTTTTACCAAAATTGATGTTAGCATTGTCGGCGCAGAAAGCTATTACATTTTGTATTTTTAAATTATTATCTTTTAAAGCCATTGTTATAGAATCTGCTATACTAACTGATGTCTTGCTTTCCAGTGAGTAGAAAGTTAATAATTTTGTTTGAATGCCCTGTTCTTTGTGAAAATACCGTACAATTAAATGGGAAGGTTTTTATATTGCCTTTATTTGAATTGTCAGTACTCACAGAAAATGGCTGGTCATCTTGCAATTCTTTCAAAATAATTCTTTTTGATTCAGGTGCAAGCACATGTGTAATAATTTTTGTTGCTTTAGTTCTACCACAACAATATTTTTTGATATTGTTGAATCTGGGAACAAACAAGAAAAGAGCAATCCTGCACAGTCACTGGAAATGTAACTGTGTGAATGCTTCACAGTGTGAAAACAAAAAGCTGTTTCTGCAGCAATAATATCATCATCTTCTTCCTTTGAATCTTTTATCATAAAAAATGTTATTTTGGTGGACGTCGAAGCTGCTGAAATATTGTTGGTGTGCGCAGTAGACTTCATATGTCATTTGATGTCATTTTCGCCACCATGTCCAATTGAAAACAACATATTATTGCACATCGAGCATATAGCATATCCTTCTTGTCCTTCTCTTAACCAGGAATATTTTTTCATCCAATCAGTGTTAAATTTCACAAGCCTTTTTATTTCTTTGAAGGAGTATTATCAACATCTTCGGAAGTACTCATCTATATAATGATGAAAAGTTTTTACATGTTAAGATATTTTTAATAGAATGTAGAAATTGACTATGAACAAGCAACAAATACCAGGCTGGGTGTTGTAAACTCAACAAAAAAGTCATAAAATAACACCACTAAGCACAGAGACAGAGTCCAAGTTGATTTGACTTTTTAGTGTAGTTAAACTGTAATAGTCGCTATTTGATGTTTCTTAATGTAAAACAAACTGGTTTTGAGAGCTCAAGTGAAGTACCAGATGCTTTACAACAAAAGGCAGAACTCCTGCAGTATCTTGATCCTTAGAAATACGTTCACAGACTTCTACATAGAAAAACTTTGCAAAACTCAGAACAGCTTTTGCAGTATCAGAGGAGGTTAGGAAGTATCAGAATACTGTTAAAACAACCAAAGGGCAGTACAGTAATAAACAAATGGCACTTTAACAACTGCAGGCTGAAAAACAGTGATAAATTCAACAAAATCAGTAAATGCAGCAAAGAACTGTTAAATAGCACTGAGATCGTTACAGCCAAGTGTAAAAAAACACATCAGTTTTATACATCCAAAGATTTATTTATTTACTTTATTTATATATCTGAAATTAAATCACTTTGGTGGCAGTGATGGCTACCTTACAGTCTGGGCAAAAGGGGGCATAGCTAGTAAACCTGTGCCAGCCTTTCCCAGGGGTGTGTGTGTGTGTGTGTGTGTGTGTGTGTGTGTGTGTGTGTGTGTGTGTGTGTGTGTGTGTGTGTGTGTGTGTGTGTGTGTGTGTGTGTGCATGAAAATTACATTTCAAAGTGTGTGTGTCAGCTGCTTGTGCAGGAATACGAAGCATTGGTTAGATAGTGCTGTTGGAGGACTTGGCTTGGACCCTGATCCCTGACCCAAACTTACAGCCATTTTATTGCATTAGTAGACTTTAGATGTCAATTTCTGATTAAATGAATGAATAAATGAATGAATGAATGAAGAACTAGGTCATTTATTGCCACAATAATGTACTTCAGTTTATTTTTGTCAAGTGCATACAGTGTGCAGCCCACTGCAAACGTCCAGACCACATACAGTAGATTTGCCCATCAGTTACAGTCATTTTATAAATGGGTACATTTGAGATCTCTAATTGCAATCAAATAAATAAATAAAAGATAAAAAGCTACATTGACACATACATACATATCAGCTTTTGTCAGACACATAGCCATCCCACTGCAGCCCCACATGTGTGTCTCCAAGTGTAAGTGCACATGAGCATACAGTACACACACACACACACACACACACACACACACACATACATGCTCATATGGCACCACTCACAAACAGATAACTACCAACTACTGCAACTTTACTGACTCTCTTCTGACAGTATAAATTTCATATCTGGTTGTGATCAAATGAATAGTCAAATAAATAAATAACAAAAGTAATATATTTTGGCTCACTGGTAGCAGCATCATTATACAAAACAACCTTACTCCAACTCCGACCATAAAGAAAAAGACTTACTGATAATAACAATAACAATTAAAACACAAATTTATTAAAATGTTGTTGTGTCTTTCGGCTTTTCCCGGTTAGGGGTCGCCACAGCGGAACTCTGATTCACTAATGATTGGTAGTTGATTTTTACATGCCGAGTTACCAGCCCTGACACACAATCTTCAACGAAGGTACGCCCATTCACTCATGTCTCCACGCAGAAGACACTCTAGCTGAGAATAGAACCGGGCAGTGTCTGACTGTGAGGCGACAACAAAAACACATATATGCACATACACAGTCACCCACACACTCAGTGAGTCAATCCACAGCTTGTTTTACTTTATTTCAGGTTGTATCATGCACATTATCACGTAAGGCAGTAGATAATGGCTAGAACACTGCAATGTCTTCTAATATTAAAACAGTGGGATGAAATATCATAGTATAATTCCCTTGCTCTCCATTTAAGTACACTCCTCAGAGGTGTAAATGTGGTAAACAGAGCCTAGTTGACTAAGCTGACTTTTTTTCTTTTCCTCTTTTTAAAAACTGTAGGTGTATGCAAATTGCAAGGCAAGCACAGTAGCATGCATTATTGCTTCAAATCAAGACCCTATTTTCTGGGTTTGGAAAATTTCCTCCTTTCAGTCACCTCCTGCTGCAAGTTGTAATCCATACTAAAAAAATGGCTATTCCTATCATTAATTAGCCTAAGCATAAAAAAAAATTCTTCCAAAGTTACAATAACCACCTCTAAAAAGATCTCCCTTAACCTAACAACCAGTCTTGAACTAAGCTCTGCAGCAGCTGCAGCAGGGCACATAATACAAACACAATCAGTTTCTTTCAACTGCCCCTTCATTATAATTTATAAGCTACATATTTCCAAATTCAATTCTAATAGCCATACATACACACCACAAGGGTAAAAGTACCTCCAAGCAAAAATGTCCAAAATCAAATGTAGAAGAATGGCAGGTACTCCACAACAACAATAATCGAAGCAAACCACTGAGTAAAAAATATATATAATCTTTATTTCATAAAGTAAGCGCTTTTGTGTCTCCAAGGACGCTTTTTCAGACTTAAAACAATATTAAAGCACTCCAACTCCATTTAAATATGGTATCACTTCTAGTAAAAACCAATTGAATACCTAATAGAAAGCATATGCTCTTAAAGTCACAATTCCAATATGTTCTATACTATATGCACATATATAAAAAACATATAATAGTGAGAGATAAAAGTATAAATATATGTGCATGCATGTATATGGAATGTGTATCAAGCAGGGGGTGGGGGCAAAAACACTTGTATTGAGTTTCTACATACAGGAACTCAGCAATAGTACAAAATGTTAAAAAATGTATTAAAAATATATATTAAAATATATATATATATATGTTAAAAGCCTTGAAATATACATCTTGGCTATATATCTTATGTATGCTAATTCTCCAGCTGTTAAAAAAACCACACAGTGCATACAAGGAATAATATAATCAAGAGAAACTTCCAGCAAAATAAGACATTCCATTTTTAGATAGAATCAAGAAACATATTATAAAATAAAATAAGGAAGACAACTACAGACAAATGCTCATATAGACAACAATACATATCACAGTCAAACTTAATGTTTCTGAGCTCGATGCCTCGATCTAACAAAAATGGTTTCTCAATCAATGAGACTCTATCATTTATACATAAACATACCTTTCTTTTTTCATCCAGCTTGCTCAGGCTGAAATTTGGAAACAAAAGTTGGACAGCAGCAGTCAGCACAGTGGAATCATGGAAACTTTAGAAACAAACGTTGTCTAGACTCACTCACTTGTGCACAGTCACTGAGCAGTCTGTCTTTCTGAGCTATTGGTAGCTCGTAGTAGCTGTAGCATAACACAGCAGAACAAAACAAGGAACATGCAGCCTTATCACGCCCACCCACGCACAGGACGACGAGAAACTTTTGAAAAAAGGGTACGTATGTACGTACAAGCCAAGCGCACAGCCAAGCAACATACATGAAGTCACTCACCTCGTCTTGAAGTAGGATTGGAACGGTGGAACTGGAGGAACCCAACGGAGCTGTCAATTTTAAATTGCCATCAGGATTTTTACAGCTTACAACGGGACCTGGGATTTCTGTGTTGATCTCGGGACAATCCCGCTGAAATAGGGATGTCTGGCAATCATGCCTTCCCCCCACATTACAGAAACCCGAGCCCTCGGACTAAAAGCTGCCTGAATGTAAACAATACGATCATATGACCTACCAGCTTAATCAAAACAGAAAGAGCTGCAAGGAATCTTGGCACTCTCCTTTTAAGGAAGGCAGTAGTGGCTATGCTGTATCTTTTGAAGTGAGCCCTGACAGAGCCTGGTAAAGTTTTACCATGGTGGGAATAACAGAAATTGATGCAATTTACCACCCATTTGGAAATGTGATTGGTAACTGGTCTGGCTTCTTCGCCCTCTGGAAAGGCAACTAGCAGTTGATCCACCCAGTTTGTGGACTTTGGCAGATAGTACCCAGACAGGGCTAAGTATATCTGGGGAATGCAAAATTTACTCTGCTCTGTTCGGTGAGACTGGAAAGAACATCAGAAGGTAAATAGCTTGATTCAGGGTGGATTCTGATACTATCCTGGACATAAAGGAAGGGTTTGTCCTTAAGGTTACTCTGACTCTGTGAAAAACAATGAAGAGTTCCTTACACATGAAGGTTTGTAGTTCTCAGACTTGCCTGGCTGAGGTAATGGCTATCAGCATGGCAGTCTTCCAAAGATCATCTTTAGAGGAGAAGAAGCCTCTGGTTCAAAGTGTGGCAATGTGAGCTTTTCCAGAACATAGTTTAAATCCCAGGTAGATACAGAGTTTCTCCTGAGGGTTATTAGACTTATCACCCCTTTCAGTAATGGTTTCAGGTGAAGATGAGAATGCATAGGAGGGTTACAAGTAATGCAGGCAGAGGTAGCTGAAGAATGCACTTTAATGCTGGAATAAGAAAGACCCTGGTGAAACAATCCTGAAAGGTATTCCAGCAGCAGCACAATGTCTACATTTGCAGGACTAGTGTGTGTGTGTGTGTGTGTGTGTGTGTGTGTGTGTGTGTGTGTGTGTTTTTGCACCAAAAAGAAAAACTTTCCCATCTGGATAAATATGATTTCCTGGTATTAGGTTTCCTTGCCTCTCTCAACACAAAATGTACTTCAGATGAGTATTTTGGATGGTTTTGGGTCAAGAGCCAATCCTCTAAGCTGTTAGTTTAAAAGAGTGGACAGGTGATGATTGAGGGCAGACCCCTTTAGCTTGGAGAGTAGGTCTATCACCTGTGGAAGGATCACATATCTTCCTTCACTGAGTCAGGAGGAAGGTGACCCAATGTTCCTTTTGCTAGAATAAGGCTGTGAAGCTTATGCATGGCCTGTCTGATCTCTTTTTATCAGTAACCTGGGAATCGAGGGTAGTGGTGGAAAGGCATAAAGGAAGTGGTCTGTCCATATGGAAGAAAAGGCATCTGCTCTTCATGTCCCTGTCTGTAGGATTCTGGAGTAGAACTTTTGCAGCTGTCTGTTCTGGTAAGAGGCAAAGAGGTCTACAGTGATGGGTGATGTCCAGAAGTTTTCTTTTCAGCATCCACTCGGGGTCCAGAAAATCCCTGTCGAGTCTACTAGGGTGTTGCTTTGGTCTTGGATGTAATATGTCATGAGAGTCAATTGCAATTATGTCTTGCTTTGGTAGAGGTTAAAGAATTATTTGGTGAAGTCAGCCACCTTGTCCTTTGGTAGGAAGGCTTTTTGTTTCAGAGTCTATCAGTGCGCCCAGAAAACATACTTCTGCCTGAGGCTGAATTTGTGACTTGCAGAGGTTGTATGAAACCCCACCTTTTGCAAGCACTACATGATGATTTATAAGGCTGTCTGGATTTCTGGGATGGACTTTTTCTGTAAGCGGCAGTCATCCAGTTAAGGGTAAATATGCAGCCCTAAGGTTCTGAAATGGAATATGATTGGAGCCATGCTGGGCCAGGCATTTGTTAAAATCTCTGGGAGCAGTAGACAAGCCAAATGGTAATGCACAAAATTGGCAATGTATCCCTGCTGCCACAAACTGTAGGTAACTCCTGTGCTCCTTTGAGGTAAAACGATGCCTACCTAGCATGCCGCTAAGTCTAGTGTGACATGTAAGACCCTTAATAGGTCACGGGCAGCAGTTTCTGGAGAGTTAGCATTTTGAATTTGGAGAAGTACAAGAACTTTGACTGGTCTGCACATGCTTTCCTTTCTTGGAAAAAGAAAAAAATCTTGACTAGAATCCTGTGCCCTCTTCCCCTGCAGAACTGTTTGAATAGACCCTTGTAAGAGGTCTAGTAGGATGGAAATGAGAAAAGCTTCCTGTTCTTTGCATGGTTTTGACATCCCTAGGAAAGATGGCCTTTCCCTGAACTGAGTAGTATATTCCTTTTCTATGATGTGCAAGACCCATTGGTCTTGGGTGATTATTTTCCACTGTTGTAAAATAGTGAATGTTTTCCTGCCAGGGCTGGGAGTGGGATGGTTTGGAAAAAGGTGGAGATGTACAGCTGTGCATAGTCACAGCTAATTCCCGCGGGGATAGGTTCCTTGGAACCTGCAGGTCTAGGGTGCTTATCCGGTTGCCACCTCCTAGAATGTCTTTTAAGACTCTCTGCTCAGGGAGGCCTCTCCTTGTCTTGGTGGGGGGGGCATGGTTTTGAAGGGCAATTTCTATTGTACCTATGAATGGCAGATAAACAGAATTCCTTCAGTGTTTTACTTTCCCTTTTTATCCAGGTTCTAAAAAACTTTTTCAGCAGGAGGTCCAAAAGGGAACTTCTGATAACAGTTTTGAAAGACAATTTCTATTATAACTATGAGTAGGACATAAATATAATTTCTTCACAGTTTTAGATTTGTTTTCCCTTTTTATACAGTTTCTCAAACCTTCCTTTTTAGCAGGAGGCTCATAAAAGAGCTCCTTGTCCAGAGAAGCATCCAAGGGTTCTGCCTTCACCTGGTTAGAGTGGCTGGACACTCAGCCAGGCATGTCTATGAATTATAAAACCTCTACCAGCTGCATCCAGTGCATCACAACCACATTTTTATAGAGAACATCTACAGACCTGCAGGGCTGATTTGGCTGTTTCCTGCAAGTCTCACTGTAAGGCTTTGTCAGAAATGGATTCTGATTTAGAAATTATTTGTTCTGTTAGAGACTAAGTAACAGCCCTCATGGAAAGGGTAGCAATAGTACAGGAATTTGTCCCACACATATCACAGTCTACTTTCTCTGTCATTTGGAAGAGGGTGTCAAGCTTAAGCTGTGCCCTTAGTGAAACCCTTGGAGGATTTGCTGGAAACTGAAAGATTTTTAAAGAAGTGCTTGTGAGTGTTAAGCACACTCTAGAAACAATCTAGTCTTCTAGAGGCAGGTGACAGAGAGATGTCCTCAAAGATGTCAATTACTACATGCAATGGAGGAATAGTTAGTGGTCTTGGAGATAGAAATCTAAGGAGCTGTCTGCAATGTGTTTGCACCTGACAGAATTCCTTGCTCTCCCAACTAAAGGAGCGTTACATCTTAAGTATCATCAAACAATAAATCTTTGGTGGGGGGGGGGTGTATCAGACAAAAGTATCATCTGAATCAGAATCAGGATGGGTTTGAGGAGGAAGGTGCTCAGAATACAACAACTCTTTCTCATCTTCAAATCTTGAGGATTCAGAATCTTCATAGAAGGAGACAGCCCTTCTTTTGCTCGGAGTAGCCTCAGGGATAGGCAAACTCTGTATTTGTGGTTTCCCTGAACTTCATAAAGTTCATGAATTCCTAGGCTATCTTAAGGAGGACATTGTGTGCTTCTACCTGGGATGTAGAAGTAGAAGACTGTGAAGTTTGCTGAGATAAACTGACTGATCCTTTAGGTGTCTATTTAGGGAAAAATGCCTCCGAATACAGTCTGTCGCTGACAACCTTTGCCCATGCTTCAGAAAACTGAACACATCCAACAGCTGTGAGCTGCTAGAGTGCCAGAAGCAGAAGCTAAAGCCAGTGAAGTGGCTTTGGACCCAACTGACAAGGGTGCTGGATGATCAAATCCAAAAGGCCTGCTGTCGTGGTGACCTCTCTAGTGTGTTGTTCTAGTGGTTTTAGGCCTAGTAGCTGCTGGGTCAGGGGGCTGGAAAAGCACCTCACCCAAGCCACTGGATAACTTTAATGCAGGCATCAAAGGACTGGCAAAATCCACTGATTCCCTTTCCTTAGATTTTTGTCCTTGTGGATTTATAGTGGCTGAAGAGAGAGGAAGCAAAGGGAACCAGGTCCAAGAACTCCATGGACTGTGAAGACTTCATTCTTAATCTTAAGCATCTTAGCTCTAAACCTAGCGCAATCCTGGCAACTGGAAACATAATTCTGAGGCCCTGGACACAACAGACAAATGTTTCCCTCACTTTAAGCAGTTATTAACTTTATTAAATATAGACTGGAAGAAAGATGTACACAGTGGGGTACTTATCTGAAAGCAGGATGAGAACACCTGGATAAAATGAGCCAATTGATGGACTGATAACATTTGATAAGAATGGAGAAGTGCATCACACTGCACAGCTAGAAAGAACCGAAGATGGTGCAAGACACCCATCTTATACTCTGATGTGTGGATGTCGGACTTCAGACATCCATCAGCTGGAGATGATGTAAAGATTTTGGAAATCATGCTAGTCACTGGCTTGTGCATGGTAGGAAGACCCAAGAATCAGTACTATGATATTGACTATGAAGAACATCAGGAATAGTACAACATTAACTATAAAGAAAGAAAAGTTGTGTAAAATCTTACCATAACCATAGATCTCCTTCTCTTCCATGTTGCAGTATTCATCACATATGGGTCTTCTCCTCTTGCTACCTGAACGTCCGGCCAGTATACAAAAGTTTTCAGTGAAGAGGGGTTTAATGGAAGAGTAGGCCAATCCTGTCTGCAGATGTTCACACAGGTAAGACAGAACTAGAGGGGTCTCGCTGGCAAGCGGGTCCAACTGTCTTTTGAGACACCATATAGAAAATCTCTTCCACTTAGCAGGGTAAGATTTTCTCATATTTAGTTTCCCTGGCCTTCTGCAGGAGAGGGAGCACATCCTCATTGTAAAGGTGTCTGAAGGGGATCAGAATCCTATCAGTCACAGGGTGAGATGCAGTGACTGCCACTGTGGGTGGATGTGGGATCCCTTGTGCTGTGTGAAAAGGTCCACTCTGAGGGGTAACTTGTAGTGATTGCCCCTGGATAGTTGGAATATTAGAGGGAACCAGTGCTGTCTTGGCCAATACGGAGTCACCAACAAGACTTTCAGACTGCCCTGCTAAATCTTCAGCAGGACCTTCTGTACAAGAGGGAAGGAGGATGCATACAGAAATTTCCCCTTCCAAGAGACTGAGAACGCATCTGTTGCCACTGCCTGTGGGCATGAAAGTCTGGTGAAGAAGCAAGGAAGTTGCCTGTTGATGGAGGAGGCAAACAGGTCTATTTGGGGGTGTACTCCAACAATGGACCAGGTCCAGGAAACCATCCCTGTGCAGCATCCATTCGTGGTTGTTCGTGACAGATCTGCTAAGAGAGTCTGCCTGGGAATTCTGTACAGAAGGAATATAGACTGTCTGCAGGGAAACTCCCTGGGAGGTGGCTAGTTCTCACACTAGGAGAGCTAATCTGCAAATAAGGTAAGATTTGGTCCCCCATGTTTCTTCAGATACCACAGCACTGTGGTATTGTCTGTAAAGATCTTTAGAGGTGCCTGACGTAGGTAGGTTTGGAAGGCCCAAAGGGCCAGGAGAATTAACCTCATTTCCCTGACACTGATGTGTTCTTTTTTCTGTGGCTCTGACCACAGTTCCTACATTTTCAGATGGCTCAGAGTTGCTCCCCAGCCCAAGTCTGAGGCATCTGTGTGCATAATCTTTTTGGGTTGGAGTGGTTGGAGGAGAAGACCTGGGTTGAGGTTCACTTGCTTCAACCACCAGTGGATTTCTAGTTTGAGGCAAGGCAGGAGGGGAATCTTGTACTCCAAAGGGTGTAAGTGCTGGGTCAAGACTGACCTTAGGTACCACTGCAACTTTCTCATATGGAGTCTTGCTAATGGTAACATGGGAATAGTGTCTGCCATGTAGATCAGGAGCCTGAGGTACTGCCTTGCTGTCATTTCTGATGTCTGAAGGACCAGAAGTAGGTGTCCTGTCAAACTTTCCACCTTTTGTTGGAGAATGAAGGCTCTAATGATGTCTGTGTGAATCCTGCAGCCCAGGAAAACAATGTCTTGAGAAGGTTCCAGTTGGGATTTTGGGAAGTTGCAGGAGGGAAGTGGCAAGAAGAATGTGTTGCTGGTGGGTCTCCTTGCAGTCTGGCTGTATGAGCAGGTCATCCAGATTGGGAAATATCTTGATTCCTTTTGTTCTGCAAATGGCAGTAACTGGAGCCAGACATTGGGTGAATACCCTGGGTGCAATGGAGAGCCCAAAGGGCAAGGCAGAGAACTGAAAGTGAGAAGGGCTCACAGAAAACCTCAGGTATTTCCTGAAGCTGGGTTTGATGAGGATGTGAAGATAAGCATCCTTTATGTCTAAGGTGGCCATGAATCCTTGGGAAAGTGGAAGTGGGAAAAGAGTTGGCAAGGTCAACATCCTGAAGGTAGAAACATAAAGGAAGAGGTTGAGAGATCTTGGATTGGTCTCCAAGGACCATCTTTTCTTGGAACTAAGAAAACCCTGGAGTAGAAACCTCTCCCTTTTGCAGCCAGTGGCACTGTTTTGATGGTGCCTTGGTCCAGCAGGGTTCTTAGTACTGGCTGCAATAGGTGTAGCAGTTGTTTTGGGGGTTGTGGTATACCCTTCCACTTTAGGGGCATAAGCCAAGTCATAAAATAACCATTTTGAATGATTGAAAAGAAAGCCTGCATTTAATTGCTGGAACTTGTGTTCTGAGAGACTGCCTTCCAGACTATCTGCAAATATACAGAGCTGACTATATATTTTTTTGGTTATAGAGTTTGTTAATTGTTGCTTAGATCTCTGTTGAAACTGTTGTCTCACTGTTCTGAGAGACTGATCTGCAAATATACAGAGCTGAGTATATTTTTTTTGGTTTTAGAGTTTGTACTGTTAGTTGTTGCTTAGATCTCTGTTGAAAATGTTAACCCACACTCCCTATTTTTGGTTTGTAGTTTAAATTTGGTGGCTTTTGCAGTTGCCCGCTCCACTGTAGATTTGATCTGGGACACTCCCCCAGTCCCATCTCTTTACCACATTCTACCTAATAAACTCTTTCTGCACTTGCTTTTAGTCCCTTTTAATTTAATTACATTTTTTAAACTGTGTTTGGTCTAATATTGCTACATACTCAAGTGTGCTAGCTTGCACTGCATGTGAATTGTTTTTACTACTGATTTTGCTACTTTTCTGTAAAAAAAAAAAAAAAACTGTAAGCCTTTTTCCTACCTTTCCTGTAACTAGTGTTCTAGATGCAGATTTGCTGTATCAAGGACTGTATGTAAGCTTTTCAGCCCCCCAAGCCTTTCTGTGTTGGAGGGAAGCCTTCTTCCATCTCTCTCAACTTTCTGATTTGAAAGCCTGCATTTGCACTTGTTTCTGTCCTGTAACTCATCTAGTGCAGATACAGATTCTTAGTTTTAGCACTTAAATTTGCTTATTCATGCTCAGCACTTGTTCAGAACTTGTAAGCACTAAATAAGCTACTAATTACTATAGCACTCAGTCTTCCTCATTACCTAGAGGAAAACAGTTTTTGTACTTACTTTTCTCACTTGCTTAGAGAAAAACAGCTCTTGTACACACTTTCCTCACTTATCTAGAGGAAAATAGTTTTTTATTCAGGCATGTCCAAGGGTCAGCTCCCAGTGCTCTCTCCTGTCTATCTGATGAATCTGGGCATCTTGAGGCAATGTAGAAATTGCCTCATGTACACAGATAATCCTCTCCTCCTACCACCCAACACTACAACCTGTGAGAGATGCACTTATCTAGCCAAACTGGAGGTAAAGCTCTCTCCAACCAAGACTGAACTTGACAGTCATGCGGAGAAGGTAAACATTTGCACTACACCACACTCATCACATAGTCTCACTAAATCTACACCACCAAAATCCACACATAACGACACAAAAACATTCACGGAGGCTCTCAATAATAATGTCTATGCAACAGATATCTTCAAAGCAGAAACTCAAGTACCTCCATCCCTCAACACAATCCAAATGACACATAGTCCACAGTCTCAGTGTGCCACTCATCTACGGTCAATAAGGCAAAACAACGTACCCAACACACTAGTCATAGGTGACTCTATAGTCAGGCACACTGATGTCCCACTCACCAGGCTAAACAAGGAGAAGGTTACTGTCAGCTGCCTGTCGGGTGCCAGGATCCGCCACATAACCCATGCACTCAGGTCACTCCACAACAAGTACACATATGACTCTGTCATTGTCCATGTTGGTGTGAATGACCTGAGACTTACCTCCCTGGACTACATGAAAAGAGACATGGAAGAACTCTCCGATCTTGTAGCCCAGGCAGTTATGACCCTAGCCCTGAGTAGCATTCTGCCATCGCCCAGAATGATACCGCAGTACAAGGATAAAATGATTAACTTCAACAATTGGCTAAGCTTCTGGTGTCATTCTAAGGGGATCCAGTATCTGTCTGCTTGGGATGACATGGCTGACAGACCATGATGCTTTGCCACAGATGGCCTGCACCTGTTGCCCCTGGGATTCTGGATACTGGCTAAGGCTCTTGCTGCCCCTATAGTGCCTTTTTTAGGCAAGGTTCAAATAACAAATTCACCACCATAATAGGAACAGGCAAGCAAAAACTGAGGGTAATGCTACTCAATCCTAGAAGTCTAAATCTCAAAATGCACTCACTTGAGGCACTCCTTAAAATGGAGAACATCGATATCTGTGCAGTGGCTGAGACCTGGTTCAAGGCTCCAGAGAGCACCCCTGCACTACCAGGCTATAACTCATTTCATACTTTTCGGCCATGTAACCTGGACCGAAACACCAAAGTCGGAGGTGTGTCCATATTCATTAAGGATAGCCACCCCTCCAGGCTAGTTGCTCAGCATAATGCATCCAAGTTATCCAAGTGCAACTAACTCTGGGCAAAACTGCAATCCAAATTGTAGCTTGCTACAGATCCCCCACCATGCCCCAGGATTCCCACTCCTCTTTTCTTGATGTACTGGAAAATATTAGGTTCAACCAAACACCCTAATAATGGGTGACTTCAACTATCCCACCATTAACTGGGAAAACTACTCGTGTACCAACTCCTTAGCTCACCGCTTTCTGGAATTCATAAACTCCAATGCCCTGGATCAACTTATCCACACCCCCACCAGGGGCAACAATATCCTAGACCTAGTCATTACCAACATGAGTGACTGGTGTTCCACACCTGAAGTCAACTCCTCATTGGTCCGATCCAACCATAAGCTAATCACCCTTGATATCCACATCCCTCCGCCACCCACCATTAAGGAAGCCACAGTAAAGAATTTATCCAAAGCCAGCTTTATGCTTCTTAAGACAGAAGTGGTGAACTTCATGACACCCATGCAGATGGACAATGCAGTTACAACTGCTGAATCATACACAAATGCACTCTATAAGCACTTCCACAAGTGCATGGATCGTGCTATCCAAAACAGAACCAAGACGCTATCCTCCGAAAAAAGGAAGCCAATCTGGTGGTCCCCTGCCATAAACAAACTGTACAACAGAAGGAAGAAACTGTTGCAAAAGAGAGTAAAATCCCATGAGTGGAGGAGCTCTCTGGTCAGCCTCAGTAAGAAGCTGAAATCCCTTATAAGATCCTCCAAAGCTATCTACGAAAACAAAATTGCCACTAATTCCAAGGACAACCACAAAGCATTCTATAGCTATGTCAAGAATCTCGATGGCAACACCCAGATCTGCTCTGAGTTACAGCACAAAGGCATGAAAATTACAGAACCAACTAATATTGCCAACATCATGGCAGATAGGTTCAGTGCTAACTTTACCCCCCTCACCCCCAATAGGGCCCATATCTATACAGGAAGAATGCAGAGTCCCTGTGATCACAACTATGCAGGTAAAAGCTGCACTCTCTAAAGCCAAAAACACAGCATCCATGGGACTGGACAACATCCCAGGCTGCGTTTTACACGAACTTCATAATGAACTGGCTCCCCACTTAAGCACCATGTTCAATAATAGCCTCACATCAGGCTTTGTGCCCACTGAATGGTGCACAACAACAGTTATCCCACTCCACAAAGGGGGAGCCACCACTGATCCCGGGAACTATCGACCTATTAGCCTGACGAGCCTGGTCTGCAAGGTCATGGAACGTATCATCATGGAACTCATAAACAAAGACATTGGTAACCTCCAAACACTGGATCCCACCCAGTTCGGGTTTGTGAAAAACAGATCATGCCTCCTGAACCTGATTGACTTCTTTGAGTCAGTCACCAAAGCCGTAGATGAGGGTAAGGTGGTTCACACAGCCTATCTTGACCTTGCCAAGGCTTTCAACACCATCCCCCATTCTGGAATTATAACTAAACTTACTAAACTAGGTATAAATCCCTACGTCACAAGATGGGTTGCCAACTGGCACACTGACAGAACCCACACTGTAAAAGTTGCAGATTCCAAATCTGACATCAAAGCAGTGACAAGTGGAGTTCTACAGGGTTCCGTCCTTGGGAACTCACCTGTTTGGTATCTACTTCTCTGAAGTACAGGCTAACACAGAAGGCCTCTGGCTAATGAATTTCACAGATGACTGCAAACTAGGAGCCATAGTCAAGTCCCCAAATGATGTGGACATCCTACAGAAGGGCCTCACTGAGACAGATGCCTGGTGTCAAAGCCATGGCCTCAAGCTCAATGCCAAAAAGTGCAGTGTCATCCCCTTTGGTAAAAACTCTGTACCCATGAACTACCACATAGGCAGCAATCTACTTAACACCGAATGTGTCATAAGAGACCTTGGGACCCAGGTAGACAGTCGTCTCTCCTTTGATAGTCACATCGCCGCAGTAGTCAGGAAGTCCTTCTACGTGGCACACCTCATCATAAAAGGGTTCTCATCCAGGAAAAAAGAGGTCATTGTTCCCCTCGACTCTACACTCATTAGACCCATTATAGAGTACAATGTCCCTTTTGGAATGTACCTCACAAGATATCTGCAGCAGCTGGAAAGGCCACAGATGTACCTCACAAAGAGGATTGCTGGCCTCAAACACATGCCCTACACTGACCGCCTCAAAAAAACTCCAGCTTTACTCCGTAGCATATCGCCTACTCCGAGGTGATCTCTGCCTAACATATAAAGCTATGTCAAACCCAGAGCTGTTGGACATGCTACACCTAAAGAAATCCCAATCCCTCTGAGCTACACGCTCTAGGGACCTAAACCTTGTCACCACAATAAACAGGACATGCTGGAGGGATAGATTCCTGTCCCAGAGACTTCCCATACTCTGGAACAGGCTACCCATCTATGTCAAGCAAAGTTCTTCATTAGCATTCTTCAAGAAAAATCTTGATGAGTGGATGGGAAATAGGAAATACACCCCGGGGATCACTTCTGTGCCTGTTCTCGACAGTGGCACAGAAAAATAACTTTCTTGGATGGCGTAAGCCAGGGAACATTGTTGGCTAGGCTTATGCAGGCCCTTGGGCCGATAGCCTAGTAACTACCTATGAACCTATAAACCCATTTGTCTGTTGTGATGGTAGCCCACACAGGAAGAGAGTGAGAGATGTAGCGACGGGGGAGATTGAGGTAGGGGATGGAGGTTTCAGAGATGACAGGTAGCCAAATACTACCTGCCCGGTCCTGAAAGGGTGGCCTCTGAATAGAACGGGGGAGGAATGTCAAAGGCACCAAATATCACTCAAAAAAAGTCCAAGGTACCCAGGAAACTGAAATCAGCCACTGAAGTCCAACTCCAAGATTTTATTCACAAATAGACAATACATTAACGTTCTCCAACACTGAACTAATACGTTTTCGTTTGAATAACTTCATTAGATGTGGACTGGATGAAAACCAAACCCTTTATATACCTTCCAAACAATTAATTATTCTGTTAATCAATTTACTTTTAAAGTCAAAACAGCATATGAAAACATCTTAAAAAAATCACAAAAACAAATTATTACAAATATCTCCTTGCCATCTTAGATAAATAAATATATGCATCTCTGATCAGTATTAGCAAGAAACTTCGATCCCTCATAAAATCATCAAAGGCCAGTTTCATAGGTTCATAGGTTCATACTAGGCAATCTGCCCTGGGGCAATTATAAGCCTAGCCCGATTCTGTATGGCTTACGCCACCCCTTCATTTGAGTATACTGTGCCCTTTTTAAGATTTAGTTTACTGTGCCTCTGTCTAACAGTGACACGGGAGTAATCCCTGGGACAAACCTACGATCCCCCATCCACTTATTGAGATTCTTCTTGAAGAGATTCAGTGAGGTGCTCTGCCTCACATGAACTGGAATCCTATTCCAGACCAAAGGGAGCCTCTGGGTTATGAACCTGTCCCTCCAGCAAGTTCTATTTATTTCTGTGCTGAAAGAAAAATTGCCCTAGACACTAAAGATAATCACAAGGCCTTCTTTAGTTATGTCAGGAACATGGGCAGAAACTCCCAGATATGCTCTGAATTGTTGCATAACGATACAAAATATACCGAACCTACAGACATAGCCAACATCCTGGCAGACAGATTCAGCGCAAACTTCTCCCCCCCTTCCCTCCCCAAAGGAGCAAATGCCTATCCCAACTGAATGCAACCTCCCTGACATCACAGATCCACAGGTGAAAGCTGCCCTCTCCAAAGCAAAAAACACAGCATCTATGGGACCGCACGGTGTCCCAGGCTGTGTCTTACACGAGCTCCAAGAAGAACTGAACCCTCACATTAAGTCACTGTTCAAACTTAGCCTTACTACAAGATATGTACCCAAAGAATGGTGTACAGCTACAGTGGTCCCACTCCTCAAAGGTGGTACCACAACGGACCCCGGAAACTATCGCCCCATAAGCCTGATTAGTCTGGTCTGTAAAGCTATGGAGCGTATTATCATGGAACTCATAAACAAAGACATTGGGAGCCTCCAGACACTGGACCCTACCCAATTCAGCTTTGTTAAGGGCAGATCTTGCCTCTTAAACCTAGTTGATTTCTTTGAAACAGTTACCAAAGCCATAGATGAGGGCAAGGTAGTCCACACAGCCTACCTGGACTTCGCAAAAGCCTTCGACATAATACCCCACTCGGGCATCATAAATAAGCTTACCAGCTTAAATATCAACCCCTATATCACAAGATGGGTTGCAAACTGGCTCAGAGATAGAACCCACATGGTCAGAATCACAGGTGCCATGTCTGAATCCAAACCATTTACAAGTGGCATCCCACAGGGCTCAGTTCTGGTACCTCTCTTGTTCAGTGTATACTTCTCTGAGGTTCAGGCTAACACGGGGGGATTATGGCTGACAAAGTTCGCAGATGACTGCAAACTGGGGGCCATAATCTAATCTCCAGCTGACACAAGCATCCTCCAAAAGGGTTTCACAGAGACAGATGCTTGGTGCTAGAGCCACGGCCTCAAGCTAAATGCTAAAAAGTGTATAGTCATCCCCTTTGGGAAAAACAAGGTGCCCACAAATTACCACATAGGTGGTAATCCATTAAGTATGGAAGAAGTAATTAGAGATTTGGGGACCAATGTAGATAGTAATCTCTCCTTTGATAATCACGTTGCCAAAGTGGTTAGAAAGACCTTCTATATAGCCCACCTTATCACGAAAGGGTTCACATCTAGATCAAGAGAGGTCATTGTGCCCCTCTACTCGTCACTCATCAGGCCCATAATTGAATACAATGCCCCTTTTGGGATGTACCTTACCCGACACCTGCAGCAACTGGAGAGACCCCAAAAGTACCTCACCAAGAGGATCATGGGCTACAAATAGATGTCCTATGCAGCTCGACTAAAGAAACTCCAGCTCTACTCAGTTGCTTACCGCCTACTCAGAGGCAATCTATGCCTGATGTACAAAGCCATGTCAAACCCAGAATTAATGGACATGCTCCACCTCAAAAAATCCAAGTCCCTTAGAGCTACACGCTCCAGGGACCTAAACCTCAGCACAAAAATAAATAGGACATACTGGAGGGACAGATTAATTTCCCAGAGGCTCCCCTCACTCTGGAATAGAATCCCAATTCATGTTAGACATAGCCCCTCGCTGACCCTCTTCAAGCGAAATTTGGACGCGTGGATGGGAAATCGCAAATTAATTCCTGGGATCTCTCCTGTGTCCCTGCTAGACAGAGGCACAGTAAACTAATCTTAAAAGGGTACCTTCTGTGACCTACTTTACAGCGGCACAGTAGGCTAATCTAATAGGGAGGTGGAAGCCAAATACACTCTGGCTAGGCTTATAAATGCCCTAGGGCAGATAGCCTAGTATCTACCTATGAACCTATATGCATTAATAAAGAAAATATACAATAAAATGAATAAACTTTTAAAATGTTATGACCAACTTTTTTCTGCTACTGTCTTTGTTTTGGTTTAGCTATCAGGTCATGTGATCCTAATGTTTATATTCAGGCTGCTCTGAGTCTTGGAGCTCAGGTTTCAGTACCCTGAGGGATGGGTAAATCTCACTTCAAGAAAACCTAACAGTTTCCTGTGTGTGCTGCTTTTATATACAGCCCATACTGACAGGGAAACTTCTCTTTGAAGTGTAGAGAAGTAGTGTTTATAAGGCTTACTGTTGTTGCTTCATTACCCGTGGTGGTGGTGCTGCGGTAGCATTGTCGCCTCACAGTAAGACGCTGTCCAGTTCGATTCTCAGCTAGAGCGTCTTCTGCGTGGAGACATGTGTGAATGGGCGTACCTTCGTTGAAGGTTGTGCATCAGGCCTGGCAAGCTGGTATGTAAAAATCAACTGCCAATCATTAGCGGACCGGAGTTTCGCTGTGGTGACCCCTAACCAGGAAAAGCTGAAAGACACAAACTGTTGTTTCTTCATTGTATTTAAAAGGTTTATACTTTCACTTGGCATGCAGACACAGCTCTGTATCTTCTTCATTACTTTCAGGAACTATGTACAAATGCATGGCTCTGCTCATGTTCTACACCAGGTTAATCAAATAGATCCTTAATTTTTAACTATAACAACATAGGTGCCACAATTCTCTGATACTGTCTTGCTGCACTATTTTACAAAATTGAACATTTCTTGCCTCTTTTACCTATACCTCACAGTGCTGTTATTACTATACAGACCCTAACTTTTATTTCTCCTTTTTGCTTCTTCCCTATCCAAGCTCCTCACTTTATTAATAAACACACATTTCTACCTCCTACTTTTCCTCGCCTAAAAATCCCCTCCTCGCAACCCTGCACTATAAGATACGTGTACTAAGCACATTGGCATAAACAAAAATGAAGTAACTATCAAGCAGAATCATACTGATCTGTATCATATTTTGGTTAAGATCTCTAGTCTCATGTACATGGTCTCCTTAGTAATGTCTAATGTCTGCAATTAATATGCTAGTATGTTTCATGTAGTATATGTACAATGTATGTACTAGCCATTATTCTATTTATTTCCTTGTATGTGAAAACGATCAAATTGACTCTGAACCTTTTCTCCCTGGGCATCCCCTTTATATGGGCTCCCACCCAGTCATACTTTCACAGTAAACAAATGCCAAATACATGCATACACACATGCATACATAATTAACTAAATAAATTACAGACTACCCTAGCTGTATGTGTTTTCTGCTAAAAGTAATAAATACACTGGTTTCATAGGTTGGTACTAGGCTATCGGTCCTAGGGCCTATATAAGCCTAGCCATAACAATTCCCTGGATATTTCTTCCCACAATATTTACTTCCCCAGACCCGTGTCTAGCAGGGCAACTGACATGATCCCCGGGGTGAATTTCCTATCTCCCATCCAATCATCAGGGTTCCTTTTGAAGAGGGCCAAGGAGGCACTCTGCTTGACATGTATGGGCAGTCTATTCCAGAGTATAGGGAGTCTCTGGGTCAGGAACCTATCCCTCCAGCATGTTTTGTTCATTGTGATGGCAAGGTTTAGATCCCTGAAGTGTGCAGCTCTGAAAGATTGGGATTTCTTTAAGTGGAGTATGTCCAACAGCTCAGGGTTTGACATGGCCTTGTATGTTAAGCAGAGATCGCCTCTGACTAGACGATATGCCACAGAGTATAGCTGGAGTTTTTTTAGACAGTCAGCATATGGCATCTGCTTTAGGCCTGTGATTCTTTTAGTGAGGTATTTCTGCAGCCTTTCCAGCTGTTGCAGATGTCTTGTGAGGTACATACCAAATGGGGCGTTATACTCTATAATGTGTCTAATGAGGGATGAGTACAGTGGGACAATGACCTCCTTTTTTCTAGTTGAAAAACCCTTAGTGATGAGGTGTGCCACATAGAAGGATTTCCTGACTGTTGTGGCGATGTGGTTATCAAAGGTGAGACCACTGTCCACCTGTGTCCCTATATCTCTCATCACACTTTCTGTATTTAGTGTACTGCCACCTATGTGGTAATTCATGGGTACATGTTTTTTCCCAAAGGGGATAACTATACATTTCTTGGCATTAAGCTTGAGCCCATGGCTTTGGCACCATGCATCTGTTTCCTTTTATAATCCAGTCTGGAATGATGTTCAATTACAGATCTAACTCCTCATTGAGGTTCTTTTTACATACATGTCCAGACTAGCACCGTGGTCATACTGGATATGTCAACCTTTTTTGTAGCCGAATAATTCATGAAGTGACTGCTCAATTGAATAGTTTTTGCCTATTTTTCCTTAGATGTAAAACAAGCCAGTTAATTCCTATGTACATATTACTCATTTTAGAATGATTAGTCTTACTGTTGCAATGGCCTAAGGAAGATAACAGAACCAGAATGTCACGGACTTTTTAGGCAGCACAGTACAGAATTACAAGGCACACAGATATGTCCCTTTCAGCTTGTTGCTGTGGTGGGTCCTACTGGTTTTAGTTATTCTGTAAAGGCCCAATTATGGTCATACCTCTCAACTTAGTAGTTTCAGAAATCTACACAAACCTTAAACTTAAGGTGGAACCACTCACCCAAAATAAGGGCAGGTTTTCAATATTGCCCTTATGAATAGAAACAGTTGTCCGAAAGAACTAGTCAGAAAATCCAATCTATGTCATTATTTAGCATCTTCAGTCCTCATGGATTTACATGAAGAACACATTTATGATGAACAGCTCAAAAACAGGAGTCATCACTCTGCATTTTCTGGAAGACAAGGCCCTATCCCTGTATTATGTCTCATATAGGCTTTTACAGGGGAGATCTATGTCTGGCCTACAGGGCATTGTCAGACCACACTCTGATGAACCTCCTGCATATCCACAACATACGCAGCACTAGAATTACATGTTCTAAACACTTAAAGCTTACCTGTGATATAAATAGGACCTGCTGCAGAGATAGGTATGTATCCCAGAGACTATTCCGTCTATGGAACAGGCTCCCCATCCATGTGAAGCAGAGTTCCTCCCTAACCCAATTCAAGTGCAACTTGGACAATTTATTTAGTTATTTATTTATCTCCAGTTAGATTACCGAGGAAGTCCACTGTGCCCATAGAGCCCATTTTCAGTGGAGGCCTGGGGAGAAAAGCTCCATGAAACAGATTACAGTAAAGATAGCAGTCCAATAAAAATAACAGTACAAGTACGAATACATATCAAATAATACAAAGTGTGGGCAGTATTGCCCATAGTGGAAAAATATTGTGCAGATAAATTTTAACAAATTCACACAGTTAAAGGCAAAAGTCAAAAGCTGTTTACAAAACTTACAGAGTGTGAGGCAATTGGTTGGGAAACCACAAATTCATCCCTGGTTTGGTACCCATGTCTCTTATGGACACAGGTGACCTGTAAATGATTCATCTCCTAGGCCCATGCTTACACTTATCAAATTTAACAGAACTTGTCAGAGATTTGGGATGCATGGTTAGGCTTAAAAAGGCACTTGTGGTCATTAGCATAGTAAACACCTATGAACCTATGAACAATGGTCATTTGCAAGCTATGATTATTTGATATGTCCTTTCTAGAGTACTACATGAAGTATTAGTGATGATGGAGAAGGAATAGTTCTGAATGATACAAAAAAATGTTACATTATAAGCATGCAACAGCTAAGCTGCAGGGACCAAAAGCAGAGGAGGGTGATGTGAATTACTGTTAAAGAAAATACA
The DNA here is from genome assembly GCF_019279795.1 of Protopterus annectens. Classification (NCBI taxonomy): domain Eukaryota; kingdom Metazoa; phylum Chordata; order Ceratodontiformes; family Protopteridae; genus Protopterus; species Protopterus annectens. The sequence goes on along the minus strand of NC_056725.1, from coordinate 1,179,710,080 downwards.
AAGATCAAGTCACGTAAGGTTCAGCAAGGCATTCTTTATTACTTGCAGCAAGGAGACAAAGCATGTAGGTACAAGGTTTGTCTGATTTTCAATAGCTCAGCCTGCTGTTTTTATACAGTTCTTTGCACGTACATAGCAGGTGTTTATCAGATAATTGCTGACTTACAAAAACATCTCTCAGAATTTAGCTTGACCACAGGGCTCGCCCTGTCAAACCCAGTTTCTGTGTAATGGTTCTGTAACTGTCTCTTCCTAACACAACATTTATATGTTGCTAGTGTGAGGCCCCTATCTCAACATTCCACAGCAAGAACAACAGACTTTTAGGCGTCAGCATCTTTTACAGAGACCACCAGTATTTACACATTTTACATAGAATAAATGTATTAACTCTAAGTGCAGAATTGTACACTATACAATTTGTACATTTCTCTAACATTTCCCCCCTTTTAATACTTTATTCTTATTGTTTAATGAGTCTAAAACAAGTCAATTTCATCTCTTGACCATTTCCACCCAGGGCCTTGCAGTCAGAGAGTCATTCGGCTTAGGCTGAAGTAAACAATTCTTCCGCCTCCAATTTAGTAGTTCTTCATATTCCGTACTTTGTTGGTACAAGGTCTTTGAGACTGAGGAATCTATAGTGTTTTTTTACCAGTCCACGCATGCAGGGGACACAGCAGCATCCATAGAACATCAATATCACTGCTCCAACACAAATGGTGATCAACAGATTCATCAGGACACTGCCACATCCCCCAAACCATCTCTGGAAAAAGTCTGTTAAAGGATTTTGACCTGGCTTGGTCAAGGCAGATACTTGCTGAATCACTTCGAGATGGCTATCTATTTCATGTTCATTGCCTGGGATAAACGAACAGCATTCCTCTTGGATTAACGCGCAAGTACCTCCTTTCGCCGCCAGGGTGAAATCGAGAACCATACGATTTTGAAGCACTACTGCTCTCATAGCAGTGAGTTATCTGTCACCAATTCCAAGGCGGAAAAGGTTGCATTGCTCAATGTTTCAAGCAGCTTGGACAACTTTCTCAGTTCCCAAATCGATTTTACCACTCCGTACTGAGGTATTATGCCGGCCCATGATATGATGTCATCACCGAGAGCCATGTGGGACAGTCCTTTATCACTGACGTGAGCCAGGTCATGGTGATATATCCATGATGCATCGATTTGGCCTACTGGAATGGCAGTTTTTTTTTAACTTCTCGAACATTTCGGATTTTCCCTTGAGGTAAAGTTAACATGTGTCGTATAGCTGGAACTAGGTAGCCCAAAAAGCAGCTTCCGGACCACTTTCTTGGTAGCCATTTATATGCCTTTCTTCCGCACAAAAAATAACAATCTTTCACTTTAATGGTGATGTTGATAAACTCGAAGCGATCCCCAAAGTCCTGCAGTCCTCGGAACATTTTTCAATAGACAGTTTCCATTTCCTGGACAAAGTTAGCTATAGAGTTTTTAACAAGTTTTCTTATAGATGAGAAATTTGCCACACAACCCGAATTGTCTGCAGTGCAGTTATAAACTACTGTTTTGTTACAATGGCTCCACCCTACCCTAGTTTTACCAAGTTTCTGAAAACACACAGTTCTGTTTTGATGGAGGGACAGCTGTAAGGCAACCGCATTTGCAGACGTAATATTAGCCGTGTTGCTCAACAAGCTTGTCCATGTCTCAGTAACATTTAGTGGAGACGCCACTAAAGGTAATCCTCCATGTGCAGTTGGTATAGCTGCACAGATCCAACAATTAGAAACATTAAGGGTATCTGCATATGCGTACTTGATAGCCTGATATGTGTTGAAAGCAGGATGCCATACTGCACGCTTGCTAGGTTCAGTAAATGTGGCGGAAAAGAGAAATGGCCATAGCAGAAAAACAATGACCACAATTACAGTCAATGAGATTACCACACAATATTTTTGTGGAAAGGGTTGTCGTTCCAGTGTTCTGTTTTCTTCGGTTTTCCCAAAAGGATGGAATGCAACTTTCTTTGGTGCAATCATGTCGCTTAATCTGGGTATTTTTATCTTATTCGCTACCCTATAGGACCTTAGCACCAATGATTGCTTCACTGGGTTTGAGACGGATCAGTTCCTATTAATCTGACCCCCCTTTGTAGCCAGACTTTTGTGCTTAGGGTCCCGATGGAGAGGTAAGATCTTTACCCAATTTGAAAATCTTCACTGACTTGCAGTGTGTCAGATGGATCCACAAAGCTCGCTCTGCAATCTTGACTGCAGTCGGTGTCGAAAGATGCATCTGGTAGGGACCTTCCCACTTCGGTGATGCCCAGTTTTTTTCTTCACGATTTTGATCCACACCCAATCTCCTGGCATCACTGTTACTTTTGGCGTCTTAGTCTGCTCTGAACCTGAAACAGAATTAGACTGCAACAGATGTTTAGAATTTAATAGTTTCTTCATATATTCAGCTAATGTAAGATCAGCTTCCTGGTCTGAAGGCATGAGAGATTTCCATTGGTGTGTACAATACGGCCTCCCATACAGTTTCTCATATGGGGTCAGAGCTTTTGCTGAGGGAACTGTTCTCATGTTCAACAGTGCCAGGGGTAAACAGTACAGCCAGGTTTTCCCAGTTTCAGCCATTAGTTTCCTCAGTTTACTTTTAAGTATACCATTATGTCTTTTGACCAACCCTGCAGACTGAGGATGATAAGCACAATGATTTTTTAGAGAAATACCAAAAAACTTACTTAGCTGTTGTATAGCTTGGTTTACAAAGTGTGTTCCGTTGTCACTATATATTCTCTCCGGAATGCCAAACCTAGGAACACTTTCTTTCACAAGAACCTTTGCTACTGTAGCTGCATCCAGGTTCCTGGTTGGAAAAGCTTCCACCCACCTTGAGAACATATCTATAATGACAAGGCAGTACTTCTTATTTTCTCATTTATTTAACTCAAAATCCATGCAAATGGTATGAAATGGGAATGGAGGTGTGGGGAAACTCCCTTGACTGGGCCGTACTGCTCCTTGTGCATGATATTGATTGCAAATCTGACATACTAAACAAAATTTTTTAGAGTAGTTTGAAAATCCATATGCAGTGAACACCTGGTTCACTATCTGTACCATTCCCCCTGTTGAGACATGGCACTGCCCGTGACTCAATAATGCTGCATAACGAAAAAGATTAGAAGGTAATATTTGGTTTCCCTTCTTTTGAGATGTACAAACCGTCTCTGAAGACGGCCCCCTGCTTTAACCAATGCCTTTTTTCTACCTGTGTGGTCAATGATTGCATTGTTTGTCGCATGTCCAAATTTAGACTTTCAGAGGGTTCTAAATCTTCTACAAGGTGTAAACAAGCTTCTGTGGCTGCTTGCTTTGCAGCAGCGTCAGTTCTTGCATTACCTTTTGAAATAACATCTTGCTGTTTTGTGTGAGCTGCACATTTGCAGACAGCTACACACTGAGGTAATTGAATGGAGTTTAAAAGATCTAATATAAGCTGTGCATGATTTATGGGTTTACCAGTTGATGTAATTATACCTCGGTTTTTCCATTGCTGTGCAAACACATGCACAGTGGAAAAAGCATATTGACTGTCAGTAAAAACATTTGCATGCTTACCTTTAGCTAAAGTACATGCACGAGTGAGTGCAATCAATTCTGCCACCTGTGCAGACAAATGTCGTGGTAAGGGTTTTGCCTCGATAACCTCTGTGTCGGATACTACAGCATAGCCCACTAGGTTCTGTCCTGCTGGGTTCTTTTTGCATGAACCATCTACATAATATGTCAGATCAGCATCTGTTAAAGGTATGTCTGTGAGGTCTTTCCTAGGTAATGTCGTCTGCTCGATCTCCTGCAGGCAGTGATGTGGAGTACCATCTACAGGGGTAGGGGCAGAGTTGATGTATTCAGGGTTGTGCATCGTTCGATATGAGGCTGGCTCAGCAAAACAGTCATACAAGAGAGATGTCTAGCTGGGGAAAGGTATGCTACCTTTTCTTGTAACAAAATAATTGCTACTGCATGAGGGACCCTTAGGGTAAGTGGGTGAAACAAAACCACTGAGGCCGAAGCCTGCACTGTCATAGCAGCTGCAACAACCGCTTGAACACAATGGGGTAAGGACCGTGCCACTGGATTTAACTGTGATGAATAATAAGCAATGGGACGTTGCTTATCCCCATGTTGTTGCATCATTACTGATGTCATATAGCCGTGCTTACAGTCTACAGTTTGAAAAAAGCGCTTGTGATAATTTGGTAACCCCAAGACAAAAGAGGACACTATTAACTGTTTTAAATTACAAAAGGCTAAATCTGCCTCTGGTGTCCAAACCACCGGGTCCTGTGCTGCCATAGGCTTTTTGTATATGAGGTCAGACAAGGGTGCCACTTCCAAAGCATAGTTTGGAATCCAACTTCGACAGAAGTCAGTCATTCCTTTTTGGTAATGGATTTTGGAGCCTGCAAAATAGCTATTTTTTCTATCCTCATCCAAGGTTCTACCTCCATCAAATATTATATAGCCCAAATATTGGACCTGCTTTTTCCAAAGCTGCAATTTTTCCTTGTTCACCTTGTGTCCCTCAGCAGCTAAAAACTGTAGCAATGCTAGCGTGTCTTTTCGGCAAGCTTCTAAAGTTGGAGCTGCTAATAAGATATTATCAACATAAAGCAGGATTTGACTATTTTTCGGTGGGCTAAATCTTGCTAAGTTACTTGACATCTCTTGTGAGAATATTGTGGGGCTCTCACAATAACCCTGTGGTAGTCGAGTGTATGTGTATCTTTTACCCTGATACGTAAATGCAAACCAGAATCTACTATCCGGATGTATCGGAATTGAGAAAAATGCATTACTAATATCTACTACATAAAAATATTTCTGATGGGGTTTTAACACATTTAAGAGTGTGTGTGGATCAGGAACCGTAGGTGCCCTAGGTATTACTGCCTCATTTACAGCCTGCAGGTCTTGAACCATGCGCCACTCTCCATTTGCTTTCTTAACTGGGAACAAAGATGTGTCACATGGTGAATCAGAAGATTCAATTAACACACCACCTTTGAGGAGTGTAGCTATAATGTGCTTTATCCCTGCCTCTGCATCTTTTCTCAATGGGTATTGACGTTTTTGAGGTGTAAATGTTGATTTTGGAGTAATCACTACTGGTCCTGCCGTGCAAATAAGGCCTACATCTGATTTCCCTGTGGACCACAGTTTGTCTGGAATACCTTTCAGAGCATTTTCTTCCTCCTTTAACAGGAGTATTTGTCAAGTATTTTTGCGAAAATGTAGGTGCACTGCTGGCTTAGTTTGAGTTACCCAGTTTAATTTTTGTACCTGCACTCCCTGCTCTGAAAGTTCCTCCCTGGTCTGTTTTTTCCATCTGGTACTCTTCCTGCCCAACTCAACCCATTTTGTGTTTCTGTCTTTAGTGAGGCTTACATGTGGTAGGAGGTCAGATTTGTAAAGTGCTGTTATTTCTTTAGGCAGAGAGCAGCTGTCTATACTATTTCCCATTGTGTTCCAGTATAGATTACGTAACACTAGCCTTGCTGTGGGATATTTAAACAGCTTATCTCTGTAGTCCTCATCTGGCCCTTGTGTGTCACGAAAATACAGGGTGCAGTGCAGTAATGGCTGCTTTTTAATAACTAACGAGGGAAATTTACTAATGGCCAAATCCATTAATTCCTTGGTTACAGTCCCTGGGCCGATAGTAATCAGGTCTTGACTGTACCAGTAAAATATCTCACCTCTTGGCTGCATGTCAAAGGAAAAACAACTTCAAAAAAATCAACACATGGCAGGTTCAGGTTAAGGCACTTTAATCTTGCAGCAAGGAGAGTGTTTGTCTAACTAGAATCAGGAAGTGAAGCCATTCTTATACATTTCTTAAAATACATTGCCTACTAAGCTGACATAATAAATCACAAGTTCTTTCAATATTATTTCATAGCAGCTGTTTGTCCATGATTTTCTGCTGGCATATCAAGTTTACAAAAAAACTTCCTAAGAAAAACAACGTGGCCTTGATGACCACCGGTCAGATACAACTTCTCACTATGCAATGTTACCATTCAAGGTACTATGGCTAATTCGAGCACAAAGCAAGTACAGATTTAGTTCATTTCTTCAAGCAGTCTTTATTCAACTGTATCTATCTTTTCTGCAGATGTGCACATTCTCATAACATGAACAGAGCTGATTGTTCAAGTTCAGTAACATTATAGAAAACAGTATTGTTCTATTCATTATTTTCCTGACCTAGCAGATAATCACCTGCTTCTCAGTAAATTTCCAAAAGGCATAAACATGAATTTTGCTGTGCTAGCAAATACTATGCCAGAGAGCATCTTGCAGTTTCAGAAAGCATATTGCAGTTTGAAAAGCATCTTGTAGTTTCATACAAAACTAAGCTGTACATAAAATAGAATGAAATGTGTTAACCCTTTTAGCTTCTAATAAGCACTAAACATATACATTAATACATATTTTTCTAACATTTCCCCCCGTTAATACTTTTTATTCTATTTTCAAAAGCATAAACAGTTTGCTTCTTCACCTACCCTCTTCTGTTCAGAATTTGCAGTTAAGAGAGTCATTCAGTTTAAACTTATGAAAGTGTTTCATTTTTCAACAGTTCTTCAATTTCAGTACTTTGATACAAAGTCTCAAACTGACATGTCTATAAAATATTTAATTAATCTCTTCATGCAGGGAATACCACAACAAACACACACTCCTAATAGGAGTAATCCCACACAAATGGCAATCAGGATGTTCATTAGGATGCTACCCCACCCCCCAAACAAATTCTGGAAAAAAATCGTTAGTGGGTTTGAGCCTGGTTTGGTCATGGCCGACACTTGCTGAATCATCTCAAGATGATCGTTTATCTCATGCTGGTTGTCAGGAATATACGAACAGCACTCCTCTTTTATTAAAGTGCACGTACCACCTTTCGCCGCTAGGGTGAAGTCGAGAGCCATGTGGTTTTGAAGCACCACAGTTCTCATAGCATTCAGTTCATCAGTTACTAATTTGAGAGCTGAAAAAGTTGCATTGCTCATTACTTCGAGAAGTTTGGACAGTTTTCTCAGCTCCCAAATCGATTTCACTGCGCCATATGCAGGGGCTATACCTGCCCACGATATAATAGTGTCACTCAAGTCCATGTGTGTCAGTTTATCTTTGTTTTTCACAGAGTTATGGTTTCTCCAGCCTGCTTCAATTCATCCCATTGGATTCTCAGGTCTCTTGATTGGATTTCCGGGTTTCTTGGTGACCTCTCTGACATTTCAAATTCTTCCCTGAGGCAAAACTGCAGTATGTCGTATGGCCAGAACCAGGTAACCCAAAAAACAACTGCCGGACCAATTCTCAGGTAACCATTTGTATGCCTTTTTCCCACACACAAAATAACAATTCTCTACTTTAGTATTAATATATGCTTGCCCTGAATGAAACATTTTATCAATTATAAATAGTTGTTTAAAAAGAACAGGATTATGTTGTACTTCGTCAACCGTTTTGTGCATTGATTCAAAATATGAGTCATAGTTTGTATCACAAACATAACCTGCATTATTAGCTTTGGTAGAACACTTGTAAGGAACAGTCACATTACAATTGCTCCAACCCACCTGAACAGTATCATTTTTGTAAAAACATACAATTCCCTTTTGTGTAACAGGCAGGTACAATGCTATTTTGTCTTGTGATTTCACAGTCGTAGTATCAAAAATCAAATTTTCCCAGGTCTCATTGACCCCTAGGGGGACAGCAGTCATTAACAATCCCCCATATGCTGTTGGTATAGCTGTGCAAATCCAGTAATTCGAAACATTAAAAGTTTCAGCATACACATATTTAATTGCTTGGTAAGTGTTAAAGTTCGGATGCCAGTCTATGAGTAACGCATCTCGTTTATTCAGTTCAGCTCGTGTGGCTGGAAAAAGGAAAGGCCACAGCAAAAAGATTAATGTTATCAGTATAGTTAACAGAATGATCATGCAATACTTCTGAGGTTGTTCTGTATTTCTATTTGCTCCATATCTGGTCATTTTGTTCTTGTGTAACAGTAACAAGTTTTTTGTCCAGTTCAAAGTTTTTAACCAATTTACAGTGTGTCAGATTAATCCAGGACGCTCGCTCTGTGATCTTGACTGCAGTGGGTGTTGACAGTAGCACTTGGTATGGCCCTTCCCACTTCGGTGACGTCCAATTTTTTCTCTTGATGACTTTCACCCAGACCCACGTGCCTGGGACTACTGCTGCTTCCGATGGTCTGGTTTGTTCTTTATCTGAAACAGAATTTAACTGCAAAAGTTGTTTATTACTTAAAAGTCGTCTCATATATTCTGCGAGTGAACTGTCGGCCTCCTGGTCTGCAGGCATGAGAGGTTTCCACTGAGGTATATAGTATGCCCTCCCAAATAATCTTTCAAAAGGAGTTACCCCTTTGTATTCAGAACAGTTCTCATGCTCAACAATGCCAGAGGCAGGCAGTACACCCAATTCTTTTGTGTCTCACTAATTAACTTCCTAAGTTTATTTTTCAAAACCCCATTATGCCTTTCTACTAGTCCTGCGGATTGTGGATGGTATGCACAATGGTTCTTTAAGGAAATTCCGAAATATCGGCTCAACTGTTGTATAGTTTGATTTACAAAGTGTGTGCCACTGTCATTGTAGATCTTTTCCGGTATGCCAAATCTAAGAATAATTTCTTTAACAAGGACTTTTGCAACAGTAGCTGCATCTGGATTTTTGGTCAGAAAGCTTCCACCCATTTGGAAAACATATCTATAATGACAAGACAATACTTCTTATTTTTGCATTTGTTCAGTTCTATGAAATCCATACAGATAGTATGGAACGGGTACGGTGGTGCAGGGAAACTCCCTTGCTTAGGCTTCAATGCCCCTTGTGCATGATGCTTGTTACAAACATGGCATGCCGCACAAATTTTTTTTGTGTAGTTTGTAAATCCATACGCTGTGAACACTCGATTCACTAACTGTACCATCCCCCCTGTTGAGACATGGCACTGCCCATGGCTCAACAAAGCTGCATATCTAAACAAATTAGACGGCAATATCAGTTTTCCTTCTTTGGAGATGTACAGCCCTTTCTCAAGAATTGCTCCTCGTTTTACCCATTTCTGTTTTTCTACTTTCGTAGTAAGTGTCTGCATTGTTTTCAGCATTTCTAAATCTAAAATCTCAGAAGGTTGTAATTCCTCACTCAAAAGAAATATTTCTGAAGCTGAAGCTGCCTGCTTTGCAGCTGTATCAGCTCTCGCATTACCTTTTGAAATCCTATCCTGTTGCTTGGTATGAGCTACACATTTACAAATAGCTACTTTCTGAGTTAACTGAATAGATTCTAACAAATCTAAAATAAACTGCGCACGATTAATCGGTTTACCAGTAGATGTTATCATTCCTCAATTCTTCCACTGTTGTGCAAAAACATGTACAATAGAAAAAGTGTACTGGCTGTCAGTAAAAATGTTCACACATTTACCCTTTGCCAAGGTACATGCCCTTGTCAAGGCAATCAATTCTGCTGCTTGTGCAGATAAGTTGTGTGGTAAAGAGTTTGCTTCTAAAATCTCAGTATCGGAAACTACTGCATACCCCACTAGGTTCTGCCCTGTAGGACTCCTTCTGCATGAGCCGTCCACGTTATATGTCACCTTGGCATCATCCAAGGGAACATCCGTTAGATCTTTTCTAGGCAGTGTCTTTTGCTTGATCTCCTGCAGGCAGCTGTGTGGTGTGCCATCTGCAGGGGTCGGGAGCAAGGTAGACGGATTCAAAGTTGTACATCGTTCAATTGTCATATGAGGTTGGCTCAACAGTATAGTCATACAGGAAAGATGTCTAGCAGGAGAAAGATATGCTACTTTTTCTTGCAGTAAAATAATCGCGACTGCATGAGGCACTTTCAATGTGAGAGGGTGGAACAACACTACTGAGGCCGAAGCCTGTACTGCCATTGCAGCTGCGACGACTGCTTGTACACAGTGGGGCAGAGATCGCGCCACTGGGTCCAGCTGTGATGAACAGTAAGCTATGGGGCGTTGCTTGTCCCCATGTTGCTGCGTTAACACTGATGTCATATAACCTTGCTTACAATCTACAGTTTGGAAAAAACGTTTATGTTAGTTTGGTAATCCTAAAACTAATGAGGATGCTATCAATTGTTTTAGTTTGCAGAAAGCCGATTCTGCTTCTGGTGTCCATTGTAATAAATCTTGTGCTGCCATAGGCTTCTTGTATATCAAGTTGGTCAGTGGAGCAGACTCCAAGGCATAGTTTGGAATCCAACTCAGACAGAAATTAGTCGTACCCAGGAAGGACATCATTTCCTTCTTGGTAGTCGGTTTGGGTGCTTGTAAAATTGCTATTTTCCTATCTTCATCTAATGTTCTGCCTTCTTTGGATATTACATATCCCAGGTATTTAACCTGCTTTCTCCAAAGCTGCAACTTGTTTTTGTTTACTTTGTGTCCTTGAGTGGCTAGAAATTGTAGTAATGCTATGGTATCTTCTCTGCATTCTTGCTGGATGGGGGCTGCCAGCAGGATGTCATCTACATAAAGTAAAATCTGACTGCCTCTTGGTAGGCTAAATCCTGCCAAGTTGCTTGCCACCTCTTGTGCGAATGTTTTTGGACTTTCACAATATCCCTGTGGTAGTCGCGTGTATGTATACCTTTTCCCCTGAAATGTAAATGCAAACCAATGTTGGCTGTCAGGGTGTAACGGTATCGAAAAGAACGCATTGCTAATATCTACCACAGAAAAATACTTCTGTTGAGGCTTCAAATAATTCAATAGGGTGTGTGGATCTGGCACCGTAGGTGCTCTAGGTATTACTGCGTCATTTACAGCTTGTAAATCTTGGACCATACGCCATTCTCCTTTTGCTTTCCTGACAGGAAATAAGGGTGTGTTACATGGTGAATCAGGAGATTCTACCAGTACTCCTTCCTTAAGTAAAGCTGCTATTATAGGTTTGATTCCTACTTCTGCATCTTTCCTTAAGGGATACTGTCTCTTCTGTGGTCTAAATGCTGATTTTGGCGTGATAGTAACTGGTCCTGCTGTACGAATTAGTCCTACATCTGATTTCCCTGTTGACCAGAGAGTTTCTGGTATGCTCCGTAAGGCATTTTCTTCCTCTTCTAGTAAGAGTGCTAATCAGCTGTCCTTGCTAGACTGCAAGTGTACAGCTGGGTGGGTCTGTGTTATCCAATTTAACTTCTGCTTCTGTACTCCCTGCTCTGACAATTCTAACTCCGTCTGTTTTTCCCACTTTGTGACTTTTTCTCCCAGGTCTGCCCATTTCACATTCTTGTCCTTAGTCAAACTAACATGTGGCAATCAATTAGATTTATAGAGTGCAAATAATTCCTGGGGCAATGAACAGCTAACTATACTGTTCCCTTCTGTGTCCCAGTACAGATTACGTAATACTAATCTGTTTGCATGGCTTTCAAACAGTTCTTGCTCATATTCCTTATCAGGTCCTGGTGTGCTACAATAATACAGAGTACAGTGCAACAAATGCTGTTTATCAGTGTCAAGGGAGGGGGACTTACTGGTGGCTATGTTCATCAGTTCTTCGGTTACTGCCCCTGGACCAGTTGTGACCAAGTCCTGGCTGTACCAATAAAATGTTTCGCCCTCCGGTCGCACCACAAAAGTATCCATTTGTCGCTGTGCTTCCATACCCTGCATGGTTGGAACTACTGCTATGCCAAATATCTGCATAAGATCGCTGCCCAAAAGGTTTACCGGGCATTTTGCAGAAACAACAATTTTGCTTTTCTGAGTCATCCCTGAAACAGGGTCAGTTATTGCTATGTTATGGGAGAGTGGCTCCTGATACAGCTGTCCATTAGCTGCTTTCACTAATATGTAATCAAATGATTCTGAATTTTCTGGTAGTTTGGAAGGATGTATCAGGGTCCGTGATGCCCCTGAGTCACACAGGAATTTTACTTCCCTCCCCTCTACCAGAAGTGTAACTTCCAGTTTCATGTCTGCTAAATAGAGCTCTAGGCTCATTAATGTTAAGTCTAAAATTTCACTTTCTTCACTATCTGCGATTTCTTGCACTTCCTCTATTTCTTCTATCACATTCGCATTTGTCTTTTCTCAGTTACTCCCGTCTAGTGATTCTTGACTATCATATAGTCAGTCCTCACCCTCCTTATCTTCCATGGCTACCTTCTTGTTTTGCTTGCAATCCCTTGCTAAATGCCCCTTTTTTCCGCACTTAAAACATTCCCCCCTTTTCTTTCTCTCTTCAAACTCCTCTGATCGCTTATCAGATTGTTTGTTTCCCTGGGCATTTTTCTTGCCCTTTTTCTCGGACTGTACTACATAAACGTCTGCTCCATCTTCTACGGAAAATACTTGGGCTTTCTTTTTCTTTTTACTGTTAAAATGCCTTTCGGCATGTCTAGCATATTCAAGTAGTGACTGTAATCTACTTGTACGATGGTCTACCATGTGCTTTGTAATAAAGCTGCTTATAGGCAAAATACTACCTTTTAAAAATGCATTCTTTAGCTGCTGCTCATATGGGGAATCATGTGTTTGGTCTTCAGGTACCTGCATTCCACAATGGTTATTAAAACACTCTAATAATCTAGCATAATATCTGTCAACAGTTTCACCTTCTTGTTGGATGCATTGACTAATGCAAGTCCAGTCTGCCCTAGGTTTCCACTTCTCAGAGATTCGATCTGTTAGACCTTTCACTCTGTTATCCAGTTCTGCGTTGCTATGTGGGAGTGGCTTGTGTTCTGCATCATGGGGATTCCAGTTGCCACTGATCATGTGCCAATCTGGACCTACGATTTGTCTAACTACTTTTTCTACTTCTTCTCCATTTAAATGATAACTTAACCTCATACCCTGTAAGTCTTCTAAGAATTTTCTAAAATTAACTTTTGGATGGGGAATTCCCTCTGTGGCTTTCTGGATGTCTTCCGGTGTCCACGGTCTATATACTAGGAGAGTCGGGTCCTGCCCTTCCTGTCCTGCCTGAGGATTTGGTACTTCTATGAGCGGACATATCTCTTCTTCACTCATAGCTCATGAATTTTTGTTCATTTTATATAACTCAGTATCCCCTCTTAAGTTACGTGTTTGAGACCTAGTCTCGACAGGATCTCTGACAAACGGTCTTGGCTTTGCGGAGACAGCTGGGTATAGTGGAGGTGGACCAGCTTGTCCACTCACTTCATATTCTGGTAAGGGGGGCAGAGGGGCTGATGCTATTACCAAATTATTGTCTTCTTTATCTAGAAACATAGCTTTTGAATTATTACTTTTTTGTTCCCTACAGTTTGGTTCCTCAATCCACCTGTGTGCCTGAGGAATGCCTAATTGACGTTGCTTTTTTACCTGACCTTTTGCGTCGGTTTTAAGTTGTTTGACGAGTTTAATAAGTGAGGATTTTTCTAATTTGCCATCAAATTCATATTTATTAACCCATTTTATATAGTACCTAACATTGTCGGCACACTGTAATTGCATATATTTTGCATCTTCAGTTAACGGTGGATCTTGGGAACTTTTTGTGCACTTATTTCCCATATTGTTCTGACTGTCAAAATGTTACGTAACCTTTCTTATCTTTACGTGGTACCACGATTTCTCTTTTTCACAGTTTATCTAGAATAACTGCCTTACATATTCTGTTTCCCTGATCTATGACAAGACTGCAATCTTCCTGTCCCTGACTTGTACAAGACAAATCTCCTGACAGATGATACAAATCAAGTCCCTGATCTAAAACAGAAAAACGTAATCTCACCTTACCTGAGCCTCCGTGATTTTTCGCCTGGTTCGAGGGAAAACCGTTAACTCATCCTCCAGTCACAGATCAGAACAGTGGCTGGCCTCTTTTGAACGACAATTCAGTCGGAGGTCTTTCAGAGCAGAAGAACTGATGTGGTCTCTTCCCGGTACGGTTTCATGCCACCTGGCCCATCTGACCTGAGGCGAAGTGAGAGTTTCCGGTCCGAAGGACCAATCTGTCAAAGTAAAAACAACTTCAAAAAGATCAACACACAGCAGGTTCAGGTTAAGGCACTTTAATCTTGCAGCAAGGAGACAAAAACGTGCTAATACAGAGTTTGTCTAACTAGAATCAGGAAGTGAAGCCATTCTTATACATTTCTTAAAAGACATTGCCTACTAAGCTGACGTAATAAATCACAAGTTCTTTCAATATTATTTCATAGCAGCTGTTTGTCCATGATTTTCTGCTAGCATATCAAGTTTACAAAAAAACTTCCTAAGAAAAACAACGTGGCCTTGATGACCACCGGTCAGATACAACTTCTCACTATGCAATGTTACCATTCAAGGTACTATGGCTAATTCGAGCACAAAGCAAGTACAGATTGTAGTTCATTTCTTCAAGCAGTCTTTGTTCAACTGTATCTATCTTTTCTGCAGCTGTGCACGTTCTCATAACACGAACAGAGCTGATTGTTCAAGTTCAGTAACATTATAGAAAACAGTATTGTTCTATTCATTATTTTCCCGACCTAGCAGATAATCACCTGCTTCCCAGTAAATTTCCAAAAGGCATAAACATGAATTTTGCTGTGCTAGCAAATACTAGGTCAGAGAGCATCTTGCAAGTTTCAGAAAGCATATTGCAGTTTGAAAAGCATCTTGTAGTTTCATACAAATCTAAGCTGTACATACAATACAATGAAATGTGTTAACCCTTTTAGCTTCTAATAAGCACTAAACATATACATTAATACATATTTTTCTAACACTGCACTACACAGGTATCATGCACTTCGCAAATGTCAGTCTGTCATTGTGCTTGCATCCCTTGTATAGTCGGAACCACCGCTATGCCAAATAACTGCATTAAATCTCTGCCTAAGAGATTTATTGGGCATTTTGTAGACACTACAATTTTACTTCTCTGTGTCAACCCTGTTACAGGATCTGTGATCATAATTTTGTGTGAGAGAGACTCCCGGTATAGCTGCCCATTTGCAGCCTTAACAAATATGTAATCCAAAGACCGTGTACACTCCGGTAATTCGGAGGGATGCATCAGGGTCCGTGAAGCCCCAAAATCACACAAAAAGCTAACCTCTCTTTCTTCCACCAAAAGGGTGATGTCTGGCTTGATATCTGCTAAAAAGAGCTCCAAGCACAGAAGTGCCAAGTCCAATACCTCATCACTTTCATTTTCATTGTCATCCCCTCCACTGTCCTGTGCTTCCTCTATTTTTACTTCTACATTACCATTTATCCTGTTTTGTATTATCACCCTTCCCTGTGCTTCCTGACTATCATATAGTCAGTTATCACCTTTTTGTTCATCCGTCCTTGTCCTATTATTTCTTTTGCAATCCCTTGCTATATGACCTTTTTTCCCACATTTAAAACATTCTCCCCTCTTTTTACGTCCCTCAAAATCTTCTGACCATTGGTCAGACTGCCTACCTTCCCTATTTTCCCCTTTTTTCCTGGATGTACCATATATACCTGAGCCCCGTCTTCTAATAAAAATACCTGCATTTTCTTTTTATTTCTGCTATTAAAGTGCCTCTCAGCATGCCTTGCATCCTCAAGCAGTGGTTGTAATCTGCTTGTACAATGATCTACCATGCGTTTTGTAATAAAACTATTAATAGGAGCACTGCTCCCCTTCAGAAAGGCATTTTTTAACTGTTGTTCATAGGTGGAGTCTGCTGCTTGATTATCAGGGATTTGCATCCCACAATGATTATTAAAGCACTCTATGAGCCTAGCAAAATAGCGGTCAACTGACTTGCCTTCTTGCTGGACACACTGATTAATACAGGTTCAGTCTGCCCATGGTCACCACTTTTCAGAAATTCGGTTTGTAAGCCCTGTCACCTGGGCATCTAATCCTACGCTGTTATGTGGAAGGGGTCTCCGCTGAGCGTCATGAGGGTTCCAATCACCACAGACCATGTGCCAGTCTGGACCTATAATTTGTCTTACCACTTTCTCTATCTCTTCTCCATTTAGGTTATAGCTTAGCCTCATACCTTGCAGGTCCTCTGAAAATTTTTGAAAGTTGACCCTAGGGTGGGGAATACCCTCAGTGGCCTTCTGAATATCTTCGGGACTCCAGGGTCTATATACTAATAAAGTAGGGTCTTGGTTATCCTGACCTGCTGTGGGATTAGGTACCTCAATAAGAGGACAAAGTTCTTCTTTCCCACTAGTCGTGGCCTGGGTTTCACTAAACAATCACCAGACTTCGAGATTTTTATCATCATCATCTGTGTTTTTTGTTTTGGACCTAGTCCCTATTGGACACCTAACTTTTGCTAGCTTTATTTTTACAGAGTCCTCACCTCCTGTAACTACAGGATATAAAGGAGGCACTCTGTGTTGATTACTTGCCCCGTATGCTGGTGGGGGAGGGGGTGCTGAAGCTAGTACAAGGTGGTTATCCTCTTTAGCTAAAAACATTGTTTTAGATTTTTTTTTTCTTTCTGGTCTCTTCGATTTGCTTCCTCCAGCCATCTGTGTGCCTGTGGAATTCCTAATTGTCGCTGTTTTTTAACTTGCCCCTTGGAGTCTGCTTTTAATTGCTTTATCAATTTGAGAAGTGAAGATGTATCTAATTTTAAATCAAAATTATACTTAGTTACCCATTTTGAAAAATATCTAACATTATCTGCAAGCTGTACCTGCATATATTTACCATCTTCTGTTAATGGTGGGTCTTTTGATGTTTTTGTATCATAGTTATAATTACCCATTTGCTCACTACGTAGTTACCTTTAGTAATTTTATCTATTACCTTAAATTTTTACGTGTACCACGGATTTTGTTATAGTCTCTTCAGAATGACTGTCTAACCTCCTGCTATCCTTGTTCACCTAGTCTATAACAGAACAGCAGTTTTTCTCTGTCCCTGACTGAATAAAATACAACCAAACAGAAATAAATGCAGTTTCCCGTCCCTGACTGAATAAAAATACAGTCTAACAGAAATAAATGCAGTTTTCCTGTCCCTGACTGAATAAAATACAGTCTAACAGAAATAAATGCAGTTTCCTGTCCCTGACTGAATACAAATGCAGTCTAACAGAAATAAATGCAGTTGCCTGTCTCTGACTGAATAAAACAGAATAGCAAAACCCACCTTACCTGAGCCTACATGATTGACCACTGATTCGCAGATACCCATCCTTCAATCGCAGATCAGAAGGTGACTGGCCTCTTTTGACGACAATTCAGTCGGAGGTCTTTATATTGCAGAAGAACTGATTTGGTTTCTTCCCCGTACGGTTTCAGCCACCTGGCCATCTGATCCGAGGTGAAGAGAGGGCTCCGGCTTGAAGGACCAATCTGTTAAAGAAAATACAAAGATCAATTCACGTAAGGTTCAGCAAGGCATTCTTTATTACTTGCAGCAAGGAGACAAAGCATGTAGGTACAAGGTTTGTCTGATTTTCAATAGCTCAGCCTGCTGTTTTTATACAGTTCTTTGCACATACACAGCAGATGTTTATCAGATAATAGCTGACTTACAAAAACATCTCTCAGAATTTAGCTTGACCACAGGGCTCGCCCTGTCAAACACAGTTTCTGAGTAATAGTCCTGTAACTGTCTCTTCCTAACACATTTATCTGTTGCTAGTGTGAGGCCCCTATCTCAACATTCCACAGCAAGAACAGACTTTTAGGCATCAGCAGCTTTTACAGAGACCACCAGTATTTACACATTTTACATAGAATAAATGTATTAACTCTTTAAGTACAGAATTGTACACTATACAATTTGTACATTTCTCTAACAATTACATATGGTGCCAGATTAACAAGTGCAAGGCACAGTGTATTGTTTAAGTGCACCATAAGTCCATACCAACCAAAAGACTATTGTGGTACAGTGTGTAGATTTCCACACTGGTAAAGATGATGTGCATGATACATGTACACAAACACTGCTGGTGCAGTATGACTGTAACACCATCATAGGTACTGTCAAGAAAAAACATTCATCCTTAGGTATATCATAACAAATGGCTCCACAATCACCACCACCAGTACCTACTATCCATATCTATTACCAAGCAACAGACTTGCAAATAGTCTTTGTGTCCCAAACATTCCACTAAAACTAAAACTCCATAAACGAACCCTTTCATGGAGTAAAGGAACACATCTATACAAAAGTACATTATGTACTTATATATGAGGTTTCTGCTTCCATACCCTCTACTTGCCATACTCTGACATCCTCATCTGGGTATTGTCACTACTACTTATTATAACAGTCCCCCATATTCAGCTAGACCTGCACGGTGTGCAGGAATACTGCAGGAGCTCCAGCAGGCAATATGTCTGCCGTGCGATCCAGGAATAAGTTGTAGTGACGTGCATGAGCGCTGCTGGACTAGTCCTGCACGGACTCAGCCCCTATATGTAAATCACCCCATTTTTAGGTGAAATCCATGCAAATGAGGTGAATTTGCGATCCAGGAAGATTGTAAGCTGGCCGTGCAGGACTAGTGTAATCTGCAGAAATGTACTCGGCCAGTAACCAAGTACATTTTTGAAAAAGTACAGTTTTGTACCTACAATAAATGTACATGTTCGCGTGTACACCCTGCTGCAGTCATCACACTTGGCTTATCCTGTCGTCAGGCGGTCCCGCAGTCAGCCGGAATTACAAAGTCTTGGTCCGGCGTTGGTTGCTGTCTCTTCTTCCCTGACGTCAGTGCACCAGGGGTATATATAATGCATCCAACGCCATTTTCTTCAGTTTTTCTTGCCCCAGATGTCAGGTGCCCCCAAAAAGGTGGTCAGTAATTAGTACCAATTTAAGAAATTTTAGCACAAACACAAAATCCCTCCAGCTATAAGCAAATACATCAGGAAGGTGTTGTAGAGATTTAAGCCAGTTAGATCAGAGGGGATGGAGGGAGAGTAACCTGGACTGCAGCAGGGTGTACACTCGAACATCTACATTTATGGTAGGTACAAAACTGTACTATGTTCATCGTGTTACTCTGCTGCAGTCATCACACTTGGGTAGAATCCCAAAGCTAAGGATGGGTGGAGGAGTCATAGAGGGTTAGAGGAGGCTAGAAGGCCCTGCAGAACTGCAGTGGCGAAGCCAGCTCTAGTCTTAGAGTAAAGTGGTAAGTGATAGTGTTTGGTAAAGGTGTGTACTGAACTCCAAGTTGCAGCTTCCAAAATCTCCTTGGTTGGAACCCCCCTGAGGAAGGCTGTAGATGTAGCTGTTGCCCTGGTAGAATGGGGCCTAATGGTAGCAGGAACTGGTTTTCCATGATGGGTATAGCAAAAACGAATGCAATGTCCTATCCATTTGGAAATGGTTTGTTTTGATATAGCCTTCCCTTGTGAAGCTGTAGCATAGGATACAAAGAGCTGGTCAGATTTTCTAAAAACCTTAGTTTTATCCAAGTAGTAACGAAGTTGCCTGTGAATGTCCAAGGAATGCAGGAGTCTTTCTCCTTTGTTCTGTGGATTTGGGAAGAAGGTGGGTAAGTGGATGGTTTGATTTAAAGCCACACTGGAAACCTCCTTAGGCATGAAGGAAGGATTAGTTTGTAGAGAAACTCTGTTTTGATGGAAAATGAGGAAAGGTTCCACTGCCATTAGTGCCTGCAGCTCTAAGACTCTTCCAGCTGAAGTTATTGCTAGCAGCAGGGCAGTCTTCCATGATAGAAACTGTAGATCTGCAGAAAAGGCTGGTTCAAAGGGAGGTAGCGTAAGTTTTTCCAGAACAAAATTGAGGTCCCATGTTGGTGTAGGTGCTCTCCTGGGGGGCCTAATGTTTTTTGCCCCTCTGAGGAACTGCCTTAGAAGTGGATGTGAAAATAAGGGTGGATCAGTGTTGTAGTGGGCTGAAATAGCTGATGCATGGATTTTAATTGAAGAAAAAGAAAGTCCTTTGTGCAACATCTCAGTTAAATACTGTAGAATCTGAGGCATGTGAGGCTGAAGTGTGTTTTGGCCTTTAGCTTGGTTCCAGGCGCAAAACCTTTTCCATTTGTCCGAGTAGGCCTTCCTGGTACTGGGCCTCCTAGCTTCCAGAATAACATCCATAACTGCTTGGGAAAGAGGAGTTGGCTGGATGCTTAGGTGATTTGCCATGCAGCCAGATTTAAGGCTTTGAGCTGGCTGTGTAGAATCTGATTGTTTTGCTGTGTGAGCAAATGGGCAATTTGTGGTAAAATCCAAGGTGAGCCCTGGGCCATATTCCTTAATAGTGGGTACCAGTGCTGGCGTGGCCAGTCTGGGGCTATGAGTATCAGTCGTGGTCTCTCCTTTCTGACTTTCAGAAGCACCTTTGTGAGGAGAGGCAAGGGAGGGAAGGCATATACTGTCAGGTTTTTCCAACTGAATGAGAGTGCGTCCACTTTCCAAGCTTGATGGTGAAGTGTCCTTGTACAAAATTTTGTTAGCTGATAGTTTTGGGGGCTGGAAAACAGGTCTATGTCTGGAAGGCCCCATTTTTGAGTTATCATTGCAAATACTTGTGGATCCAGTTTCCACTCGTGGGGGATCCATGATGTTTCTTCTGAGGTCGTCCGCCAATGTGTTCTTTTTTCCTGGCAGGAACTGAGCTTGTAACTGAACGTGGTAAGCCAGTGCTGTGTTCCACAAGGTCATTGCTTGCCTGCATAGAGGGTAGGAGTGTGTACCCCCTTGTTTGTTTATGTACCACATTACTGTGGTGTTGTCCGTCCTTATTGTAAGTTGTCCTGGATGTAATAGGTTCTTGAAGGCTGTCAGAGCATTCTGTACAGCTAGCATCTCTTTTTGATTGATGTGCAGATTCCTTTGATCTGCAGTCCATACGCCTTGAACACACTGTACTGCCATGTGTGCCCCCCAGGTGTAGTCCGATGCATCTGTTGTCATAGTTTTGCTGGCTGGGGCAAGGTGAAAGGCTGACCCTTGTTGAGGTGACAAGCCTGTGGCCACCATAGAAACTCCTGTTGTAGGCAGGGAATGAGAGATATCATTGTGTCCAAGCTGTGGCTGTGTTGAGACCATACGCTTTTTAGGTACCACTGTAATTTCCTCATATGCAGCTTTGCAAATGGTATTAGTAGTATGCAAGATGCCATGAAGCCCAAGGCCTGCAGAATTTTTCTTGCAGGGAGTTGGGTCTTTGTTGCCAATTGAAATATTGAGTCAGGTGTAGTTGTTTGTCTGGCGTCAGATAAGCCTTCTGGGCCATTGTATTCAAGCTGGCACCCAGGAATGTCATATTTTGTGAGGGTACTAGTTTTGATTTCTTTTCATTTACTGTGTACCCCAGGCAACTTAGAAGATGTTTTACAAAAGCCAGATGTTGTAAGAGGATGTCCTTGCTTTCTGCTTGGATGAGGCAGTCGTCCAGGTATGGATATATTTGAATTCCTCTTTGTCTGCAGTATGCAATTACTGGTGCCAGGCATTTTTGTGAAGACCCTGGGCGCAGTACATAAGCCAAAGGGCAGTGCAGAGAATTGGTAATGGGCTGAACCTGCAATGAAACAGAGGTATCTTCTGCAACTTTGTCTGATAGGGACATGCAGGTATGCCTCCTTGAGGTCCAACGTTACTAGCCATGCTTTCTTGCCCAACATGGGAAGAAGCTGCTGTAGTGTTAGCATCTTGAATTTGGGTACTTGTAAGAAGGTGTTTAGGATTGAAAGGTCCAGAATTGGTCTCCAGGCATTGTCCTTTCTGGGGACTAGAAAGAGTCTTGAGTAAAATCCTTGGCCTTGCTCTCTTGTAGGTACCAGTTGAATGGCTCTCATGTCCATGAGAGCTGTAATTTGTTTTTGTGCCTCTGCCCATTGATTTTGTGGCAGGTTTGGCATTCCTCTTTTCATTGGCAAGGTGTGGAAATGGAATCTGTATCCTCATGAAATTATGTCTAGGACCCATTTGTCCTTTGTGACAATGTGCCAGTTGTCTGGAAAAAGTGCAAGTTTTCCTCCCAAGGGAGCTGCCAAGAGAGTGTTGCTTGGCCAGATGAGGTGCAAGTCATTAAGTTTGTCTTCTGGTAGTTTGGGACCTGTCTTCTCCTCCCTTCTGTGTTGCAATGCCCCATTGTCGAGATTTGTAATGGGCTTCTGGTTGTCCTCTGCCTCTTGGACGTCTGTATTTACCCCTCTGTGGTCTGTAAGTAGATGGAAAGGACCAATTTTTTGTTGGCCAATTTCTGCTGAAGCGAGGAGGCTGTACCTGTAGAAAATCTTTGACTGTCTGCATAGATTTTGCCTTATCCTCCATTTTCTTTAAGACTTCTTCTGCTTTAACTCCAAATAGAACATCCTGCTGTAAGGGAGCATCTAGAAGCTTTGCTTTAACATGATCAGGCAGAGTTTGTTCCTTTAACCAAGCATGCCTACGTATAACAGACCCAGTGACAGCTGCTCTGCAGGAAGCCTCCAAAGAATCAAACCCACATTGTAAAGTATGTTTGCCCACCTGTTCAGTTGCATGCAACAGATCCTGCATTTCTTTCAATTCAGACTGTTGAGGGAGTGTGCTCATTTTTTGTTTTAACTGAGACATTAGAAATTGCTGATATTTTAGCATGTGAAATTGGCAATTTAGTGCACTCATAGCTAGAGTGGCTGAGGTGTAAACCTTTTTCCCCCCACCTGTCTAGTGCTCTGGAGTCCCTTTCAGTGGGTACAGGATTTTTTGCCATAGAAGCCTTAGCCCCTTTGGGACCCTGGGAGATAGTCTCTGGATCAGCAACAGGGATTTTATAAAGGAATTGGTGGGAATCAGGCACTCTATAGTATCTGTCTGGTTTGGCTGGAGCAGGAGGCAGAGAATCTGGGTTCAAACTAGATTCTATGTAAACATCATCCACAATGTCTAAAACTGGGGGGATGGCAAGTGGTCTGTGCTGGGGGAGTAAAAGAAACTCTCTGAGCCTTTTCTTTGAGTCAGAGTAGTCCTGACCTTCCCAGTGAAAATGTTCCCTCATAGCGTGTAAAGTTTCCCCAAAGGAGTAGTCTTCAGGAGGAGAAGCTGAGGGAATAGAATCCTCAGCATCAGAATCTTCATAAGGGGAGAAGGAGTAATCTTGGTCCTCAGAGGAGCCTGAGGAAATAGACACTTGATCAGAGGAGGCATAATCTTCCTCTTGTCTAGGCCTTTTGTCAGGTGGGGGTTGGGAACCCCTGATTAAAGAGATAAAATCTTCAGCCATTTTAAGCATCTGTTTCTTAGGCATGGGGCCTTGAACTGGAGACTGAAGTGCAGTCTTTTTAGGTTTAATAGGAGTCTTAAGCTAGGATACGCTTTTATGGTGAGCGTCGTCGGTCTGAAGATGCCTTCAGAAACCGAAGGTGTTTCTGCAGCACCATCTCTTTCTGCAGTGTCGTCGGTAGGGGCTAAACAAAATGGCTGCGTCGGCCTAGCACTCTCCGCCAAAGGCTCCGAAGCGGTCTCGGGTTCCAAATCTGCGGTAGTCAGGGGCTGCGTCAGAGCCTCACTGAAGACCGGTGAACCGGAGACCGGTCCAGCCGAGGCCTCAGAGTCTGGCTTGGGTCTAAGCTGCCTGTCCTTATCCTTGCGTTTTTTGTGCACGCCGGTAGTCGGTTGCTCCGACGGCATTGTGTAGTTAACTTTTCTACCGAAGTAGTGTTGTGCAAAATCAAAGCGTCTTTTTATAGTAAGCTTATTAAACCTAGCACAAAAACGACAATCAGTGACGTTGTGGTCTGGGCCTAGGCAAGGTATGCAGTAAGAATGAAAATCCTTATGAGGTATTTGCTTCCCACAAGAAATACAATTGTTAACTTTTTCTGACATCGGTCTGAGGCAAGAAAAGTTTCCCCAACGGGGTACTTAGCTTTATTGAAGACTTTGGATCTGAAATTCGACTTCGAAAATCTCAGGAGTCGGCCGACCGGCACTTGAGAACTGCTTCTGCTTCGGGCCCCCCGCGGCAAGAAAGAATGAAGAAAATGGCGTCGGATGCATTATATATACCCCTGGCGCACTGACGTCAGGGAAGAAGAGACAGCAACCGACGCCGGACCAAGACTTTGGAATTCCGGCTGACTGCGGGACTGCCTGACGACAGGATAACCCAAGTGTGATGACTGCAGCAGGGTAACATGATGAACATCTACAAAACGGAGCCATGACAGCCTCAAATAAAGGGTGGATATTATATCGAAAGCATGCCAATGGACAAATATATGGCCACTGACATGGAAAACAGTTGCAAAAATAAAAAAATCAACTTTTAATTTTTTTAGTCGATCTCAGCTGTTTAAGCGTAGGGCAGCGGCGCACAAATGGGATTGGGCAAATATTAAGAAAAAACCCTAAAATAAGCATTCTAACCAAAATCACTATTTTGCCATTATACTCAATAGCAGGCAGAATACAACATGGCCAGTGAATAGTGGTTGCTAAGGGGGGAGGTTCAGTGTGGGACCTGTAACTATGCATCAGCAGGCAGTCCTATGCAAATGAGGGGAATGATACTGAATCCCAGATTTCACCTGCATGCTAGTCAGCAACTAACAGTGTAAGAACAGGAATAGCTTGGTGCAAGCCTAGGAGTTAGCTGACATCATAGGGGCTGTGTCAGTCATACTGTAAGTGGACTGGAGCCTTGTGGCTCGGGTTTGCCCTTAGCTTAGTAGAGCTAAGCAAGGTGGTGTGTCTGAGGATGCCTAGCACTCTTTACATTGCTTAAGCGGGTATGCGTGCTGCACACCGGGTTTAAAGGGACAAAAAAAAAAAAAAGTAAACCAGGAAATAGCAGCTCTGTGCACATTTGAGAAAGTACAGTTTTGTACCTACCATAAATGTAGATGTCTGATAGATATGCAACTACAGTCCTGACATATGGGTTGTCCTGCCTCAGGCAGCCCTTCGGTCGGCCGGATTCCAAAGTCTGGGTCCAGCGCCGGCTGATGTCGCCTCCTCCCCGACGTCAGAGCGGCTGGAGTATAAAGGCATCTGCCGACCCCATCTTCTTCAGTGTTTCTTGCCCCAGATGCCAGGTGCCCTCCAAGGAAGGCTAAATTTTGTGAATGGATAAGCAAACATTTCCAGACATGCACAACAGTAATAAACAGATACACCATAACAGATATCCCCAGCTAAATAGGAGAGGGGGAAAGGACCCAAGGGAAAAAACAGAAGGGTAGGAGGGAGGGAAAACCTGACTGCAGTTGCATATCTATCGGACATCTATATTTATGGTAGGTACAAAACTGTACTATCTCCTTCAAGAATGCAACTGCAGTCCTGACATATGGGTTGAATACCATAGCCAAGCTGGGGGTGTGGTAGGATCTAGGCAAGGGATGGTGTAGCTAAAAGACCCTGCAGGACTGCAGAAGCAAAGCCTGCTCGGGATCTGGAGTATAAAGGCAGGTTGTAGTGTCTGGTAAATGTATGCACGGAGCTCCATGTAGCAGCCTCTAGAATGTCCTTTGTAGCCACTCCTCTTAGAAAGGCTGTGGATGTGGCTATAGCTCTGGTTGAGTGTGGTCTTATATTGGCTGGCACATCCTTTCCATGGAAGGAGTAACAGAATCTGATGCAGTGTCCAATCCATTTTGAAATTGTTTGTTTGGAGACTGCCTTTCCTTGCACTCCGGCAGCATAGGCTACAAATAGTTGGTCAGACTTCCTGGTGGTCTTTGTTCTGTCCAAGTAGTAGCGTAATTGTCTGTGTATGTCTAAAGTATGCAGCAGCTTTTCCCCTTTATTTTGAGGATTGGGAAAGAAAGCAGGCAGGTGAATTGCTTGATTTAGAGACACCCTGGATATCACTTTTGGCATGAATGAAGGATTGGTCCTTAGAGAAACTCTGTCCTGATGGAAAATGAGAAGGGAGGTACTGCCATGAGGGCCTGTATCTCCGAGACTCATCTTGTTGAGGTAACTGCCAACAGGAAGACCATTTTCCAGGAGAGGAATTGCATTTCTGAAGATGCTGCTGGCTCAAAAGGAGGAAGAGTTCATTTTTCCAAGACGTAGTTGAGGTCCCATGCAGGAACTGGTGGTTTTCTGGGAGGTTTGATATTCTTTATCCCTCTTAGAAACTGTCTTAGCAAGGGATGCGAAAACACAGGTGGATCACAGTTGTAGTTTGCTGAGATTGCTGAAGCGTGGATTTTAATGGAAGAATATGAGAGGCCATTATGAAACATTTCTGCCAAGTATTCTAATATCTGAGGTATGCTCATCACTGATGCATCCTGTCCCTTTTTGGCATTCCAGATGATGAATCTCTTCCACTTGGCCAAATAGGTTTTTCTGGTAGAAGGTCTGCATGCTTCCAGCAAGATTTCCTGAACCTTTTCGGAGAGGGGGACATGGGACAAAGTCATGGAACCCTCCAAGCTGTCAGTTGCAATGTTTGCAGGTTTTGATGAACAGTCCTGCAATTGTGTTGAGTTAGGAGCAGAGGCCATTGGGGCAAGGGCCACGGTTTGGTGTGAGTTATGCTCAGTAGCAAGGGATACCAATGCTGCCTCGGCCAGTCTGGAGCTATCAGTATTCCTTTTGGTTGCTCTGCTTTGATCTTCAGTAACACCTTGGTCAGTAATCGTAGAGGAGGGAATGCATAAATTTTTAGGGTATTCCAGCTGAAGGAGAGAGCACCCGTTCTCCATGCTAGAGGATGGTGTGTCCTTGAGCAGAACCTGTCCAGGTGGTGATTGAGATGAGAAGCAAATAGATCTATGTCCGATCTTCCCCATGCAGTTGTTATTTGTGAGAAAATGTGTGGATGCAGCATCCATTCGTGTGGATCCACAAAATTTCTGCTCAACCTGTCCGCCAGTACATTGTCCTTGCCCGGAACAAACTGGGATTGCAAATGGATGTTCAGTTTCAGGGATTTTTCCCAAAGAGCCATTGTTAGTCTGCAGAGGGGATACGAGTGAGTGTCTCCTTGTTTGTTTATATACCACATGACAGTGGTGTTGTCTGTCCTTATTAGCAGGTGGCCTTGTTGAAGAGATTTTCCAAAGGCGTCTATTGCATGCATCACTGCCAACATCTCTTTTTGATTTATGTGCAGAGGCATTTCCGTGGGAGTCCATTGACCTTGAATGCATCTGTCCTCCATGTGTGCCCCCCATCCATGATCTGAGGCATCTGTTGTAATGGTTTGACTTGCTTGAACTTTGTTGAAGGGCATGCCTTGGTTTAAATGGCTTGCTTGAGCCCACCACAAAAATTCCCTTTGCAGGCATGGAATGAGTGGTATTACGTCTTCTAGGTTGTGGCTGTGTTGAGACCATAAGCTTTTTAGATACCATTGTAGCTTTCTCATGTGTAGTCTTGCCAGCGGGATCAGAAGGATGCAAGATGCCATGAAACCCAGGGCCTGCAGGATCTTCCTTGCGGTCAGCTGGGTAAGTTTTGCTAGGCTTTTGAAGTAATCTGGTAAATGCTGTTGTTTCTCCTCTGTGAGGAAAGCCATTTGTGATTGTGTGTCCAGTTTTGCTCCTAGAAAAATAATCTTTTGGGATGGTAATAGTCTTGATTTTTGAATGTTGACTGTGTATCCCAAAGCCTGTAGCAACTGAATGACATAGTCCAAGTTTTTTATCAATGCTTGTTTGCTGTCTGCTTGTATGAGGCAGTCATCCAGGTAAGGGTATATTTGAATCCCCTGGAGCCTGCAATGTGCAACTACTGATGCCAGGCATTTCGTGAATACTCTGGGCGCAGTAGATAAGCCAAACGGCAATGCTGAGAATTGATAATGCTCTGTTCCTGAAAGAAATCTGAGGTATCTTCTGCAGCTGTGTCTGATTGGGACATGCAGGTATGCCTCCTTGAGGTCCAGAGTAACCAGCCAAGACCCCTTGCCCAGCATGGGAAGGAGTTGCTGTAACGTCAGCATTTTGAATTTTGGCACAATGAGAAAGGTGTTTAGAACAGACAAGTCCAGTATAGGCCTCCATTGCTTTTCTTTTCTTGGAACAAGGTACAGTCTTGAATAGAATCCCTGGCCTTGTTCCTGAGGAGGAACTTTTTCTATAGCTTTTATTTGTAACAGCTTTGCAACTTGTAAGAGAGCCTCTGCCCTTTGATTTTGTGGCAGGTTTGGCATGTCTTGTCTCGTTGGTAAGGTGTGGAAGTGGAACCTGTAACCTCTGTCTATTATGTCCAGAATCCATTTGTCCTTGGTTAAAATGTGCCAGTTCTTTGAGAATAAGGATAATTTTCCGCCTAGAGGTGCTTCTCTTTGAGCCTTGGTAGGCAGAGTGATAGTCAAGTCATTGTGATTGTCCCTGTGGTGCAGGTGAACTCCCTGTGCCACTTCTTTGATTTGATGGTTGCCATTGGCGGCCCCTGTAGGAGCCTCGGTATTGCCCTCTACCTCGAGCACGCCTGTTCTTTCCCCTTTGAAACTTGTCTGAGTCTGGAAAGGACCAATTCTTAGAAGGCCAATTCCTACTGAATCTGGGAGGCTGAACCTGGAGGAAATCCTTGACAGTCTGTACTGATTTTGCCTTTTCCTCAATAGACTTCAACACATCCTGTGCATTAGCACCAAAAAGCTTCTGTTTTTCCAGAGGTGCATCCAGGAGCTTAACTTTAACATGGTCTGGCAGTGGCTGTTCTTTCAACCAAGCATGTCTACGTATAACGGCCCCTGTCATGGCTGCCCTACATGAAGCTTCCAATGCATCATAGCCACACTGAAGAAAATGATTGCTAACCTGCTGAGTGTTATGAACCAAATCCTGCAATGCCTTTCTATCTATAGGCTCAGGAGAGGCTAAGTTTTTCTGCAAATCATCCATTAAGTAATCCTGGTACTGAAACATATGAAAAAGGCAGTTGAGTGACCTCATGGCAAGGGTGGAAGAGGTATAAACTTTTTTGCCCCATCTCTCCAGGGACCTAGCTTCCCTGTCAGCGGGCAGAGGGTTTTTGGCCGAGGAAGAAGCCACTGCCTTGGGGCCCTGTGAAATAGTCTCTAAATCCACAGAGTGGGCCTTAAAGAGATGCTTATGGGTTTCAGGGACCCTGTAATATCTTTCAGGTTTGACAGGAGCAGGAGGGAGAGAATCAGGCGAAGCACTGGAGTCTGAGTATACATCATCAAGGACATCCAACACTGGAGGAATAGCTAAAGGTCTGTGTTGGGGTAGCTTAAGGAAGGTACGTAGCCTTTTCCTGGAGTCAGAGAATTCCTGACCCTGCCACTGAAAATGTTCTCTCATGGAGTGGAGAACTTCACCAAAAGAAATATCCTCTGGAGGGGAGGCAGAGGGAATTGAATCCTCAGCATCTGAGTCCTCATAGGCCTGGAAGGATTCTTCCTGGGTATCCGAGTGCTCTGAATCCCCAGAGGCTTCATCTGAAGAGAGGGTGTCTGTCGGCTCAGTTCTAGGCCTTTTATCTGCAGGCGGCTGAGAACCTCTGTCTGGGTGTGGCTGAGAACCCCTGATAAGAGAGATTAAATCTGCAGCAAGAGTCATGATCTGTCTATCAGAAGAGAGGCCCTGAGCAGTAGGCTTAGGATGGGCCTTGGCCTGGCTGGCAGCCTTAGCACGTGCAAAGGCCTTGATGGACATGGATACCGGAGGCCTAGCTGCCCCACGTGCAGGGGTAACCTTGTCCACAGGAATGGTGTCGGGTAAATCCAGAGCTTCGGTTTCTGGAGGAAAATCAACAACCGGCACCGGTGAAATCTCCGGGACCGAAGAACGCGTTAAAGTGGTGTCGTCGGCCTGGGGCGGTAGAATTAACACTGCCGAAGGGACCGAAGCACTCGCGGAGGGCTTAGGTGTGGTATCGGTGGAAGACGCGGGCCGAGGATGTCGGTACCGGTCCTTGCGTTTTTTGGTAGATTGTGATGTCGGTTGTTCCGACGGCATGATATAAGCGAAAGATTCGCCAAAAAAGTCTTCAGCAAATTCTGCCCGGTGCCTGAGTGTGTGCTTATTAGTGTGTGCAAGCACAGTCAGCACAGGCCGAGACGTCGTGGTCTGGGCCCAGGCAAGGGAGGCAGTAAGAATGGAAGTCCTTATGAGGTATTTGTTTACCACAAGACAAACAATTAACTTTTTCAATTTTTTCTGACATCGGCTGAGGCAAGAAAAAATGTTCCCCAACGGGGTACTTAGCTTTTAGATGACTTTGGTAACTGAAAACACAGGAGCTAACCGACTGGCACTTGTGAACTGCTTCTGCTTCGGGCACCGCGCGGCAAGAAAGACTGAAGAAGATGGCGTCGGCGGATGCCTTTATACTCCAGCCGCTCTGACGTTGGGGAGGAGGCGACATCAGCCGACGCCGGACCCAGACTTTGGAATCCGGCCGACCGAAGGGCTGCCTGAGGCAGGACAACCCATATGTCAGGACTGCAGTTGCATTCTTGAAGGACATCTGTGTTTGCGCGGCATGCACCCAGGCTTAAACAGGAAGGCAATGAGAAGGGAAAACAGCAGTGGGAAGGTAATCAGGGAGAACTAGCACAGTTGGCAGGGGAAATGCATCAGAATCAGCCAATTACACAGGCAGCATTCCAGCCCAGAACACTACTATAAACTATGCAAACACCTTTTCCTCTGGTTTTTCCACATACTCTACACCACCGGTGTATACAAGCGGGGGAATTTCAACAAACAAAAACAACAAAATGATAGGGGCTGCAATAGCTATCATACAACAACATGTGGAAGAGGCTGAGGGTGGTGATGATGAGAATGCTGTCGAACAACCCACAGTGAGGAGACAGATAAGAGTGTACAGATCCAGGGTAACCTACCAGCGGCTACATGAGCTGGCGATAGTGGAGAGCTATAGGGTGGACTGGGACCTCCTACAGCAAATTGTTGAGCTGTGCTGGCGATGCCTCACACACAGAACTAACAGACGGGAACCCATCCCAGTGGATACCAAGGTATGTGTAGGCCTAAGAATACTAGCTACAGGTACCTTCCACAGGCCAACTGGGGATATCATGGGGATCTCACAGGCATCAGCATCCAGGGTACTCCACCAGTTCCTGGATGTCATGTCAGCACATGCCGGTAAGCATGTATATTTCCCAAACACCCATGAGGCATTGGCCAGCAATATGCATCTCTTCCACCAAACAGCAGAATACCCTGAAGTAGTAGGTGCTATAGACTGCACGCACATACGCATCAAAGTATCACCTGGTGAGCGAGGTAGGGTCTACATCAACTGCAAGGGCTTCCCCTCCATCAACTGCCAGGTCATGTGTGATGCCCAGGGCATAATAATGAATGTGTGTGCTGGCTGCCCTGGAAGCTATCACGATTCCCACATCTGGTATCTGACGCAGCTGTACCAGAGATTTGCCAATGGGGACATCCCTTATGGTCACCTAGTGGGGGATGCTGGTTACGCACTGGAGCCGTGGCTGATGACACCCATCAGAAATGCACACACACCCGAACAAGAACTCCATAATGAGGCACACACATGGACCAGAATTATAATAGAGCATGTGTTTGGGATGCTCAAGTCATGGTTCCAGTGCCTGGACACATCCAGTGAAGCCTTGCAGTAATCACCAGCTGCATGTACTCAAATTGTCATCTTATGTGCCATGATACACAATATGATCCTGCAGAAACAGCTGCAGCAGGAACATCACGGGGCACGGACACACATCCCCCCACCATTGCCAAGGCCTGCACAGGCACAGAGTGACTTGGAGGAGGAACAACCTGAGCCTGCCCCAGTAGGCAGAAGGAGGTGTACCCAGTATGCCCTGACCTTGGCAAAGGGGCAACACATAGCACATACACTGACACAGGAGGGACCCAGGGAATGACACACCTCTCTGACTTGCACATACAGTAAAAGGGATGCTAAACATGACACTACCTGTGCTAAACCATGTGTAGGGAGTGTACTATGTGCATCCGAGATAGGCAGCAATACAGCATCATCCTCAATACTGGCACACCCACAACGTAGGTCACTCACCTTACCAATTGCCGAATGGAGTAGTATGTGTTGTTACCTGTATCTATGGTATGGATGTGAGCATGCAAGGGAATCGGGTGGCTGAATGGGATGCCAGCAAATAGTAGACACCTATAGTGGCAGCATGAGATCTGTAACAAATACTGGTAGTCAGTACTACACATGGTGACAAAACCCACTGCAGGAAATGTGCTGGGCCACATCTGTGCCCATATGACACACACATGCTAGTCAGGGAGGTTCACATACCCAACAACAGTCTCAGCCAGCAGGACAGGTGTAAACAAACACAATCAAAGGCTGTGCTAAGGCCTTTGAATGATGCCTATGGGTAACCTCCCCCCAGGCCTACACAGACAGACTACATCAGGTCAGGCAGTGGGATATTAGTTCTGAAGGGTAGGAAGTCAGAAACTAATATGTAGGTCAATCAAACCTAAGACCTGTAGTACACTGATATGCCTCTAGTCAGCATGATAGGTTAGAAAACAGAATGAAATGGAGTACCTGACATACCAGTACAGTCATAGCAAATGTGTACAAGTGTCAGGTGTGTCCCCACCAATCCTGTGTAGCAATGTAGTAACAGTCAGGTGTGCCCCCCCATATCCTATGTAGACATGTAATAACAGTCAGGTGTGCCCCCCCAATCCTATGTAGACATGTAGTAACAGTCATTTGCGCCCCCCAATCCTATGTAGACATGTAGTAACAGTCAGATGTGCCCCCCCAATCCTATGTAGACATGTAGTAACAGTCAGGTGTGAACCCCCCCACTCCTGTGTAACAATGTAGAAACAGTCAGGTGTGCCCCACCCAATCCTATGTAGACATGTAGTAACAGTCAGGTGTGCTCCCCCAATCCTATGTAGACATGTAGTAACAATCAGGTGTGCCCCCCCAGTCCTATGTAGAAATGTAACAGTCAGGTGTGCCCCCCACTCCCGTGTAGCAATTTAGAAACAGTCAGGTGTGTCCCCCACATATCCTATGTAGACATGCAATAACAGTCAGGTGTGCACCCCCAATCCTATGTCTTCTGGCTGAACACTTGCAGATCACAAAGATGATAGGACTGATAGATTGAGGAACAGCTGATGTACCTGCACAAGCCACCATAACTGGAATGCCCCATGAATATCTGTGAGTCAGATGCAAGTAGTGTCCATAGCACACATGCACCCAAGCTCACCCAAACACCACCCAGAGGTACCTCTCTGGTTGTATCCCTGCTGTTGGGAATGGGCATATGACTCCCTCCTGTGTATGGCAATAACGAAAGAATGCAGCATGCAGTGCAGGTGCCCATGCAGGTGTGTCCCTAGCTGTAGGAATCACCCTGCCAGCATCCACACCACCTGATAAATACTGATAAAAAGTATTGGCATGAACACCTAGCACACCTACCCTGTCACCCTAGGGGAATATACTGTATGGCTGTCTGAGACTATAGGACTGACAGAATGCAACAGCTTGCCACAGCTGGCCTGTATCACCACCAAATGGCCTACAGGCCTCTGCCTGTGTTGTAAGCACTAAATAAGCTACAAATTACTACAGCACTCAACTTTCCTCACTTGTCTAGAGGAAAACAGTTTCTAATACTTAACAAATAAACACCTATCCAGGGATGTCTAAGGGTCAGCTCCCGGTGTTTTCGCCTGTCTACCTGATGAATCTGGGCATCTTGGGACAATGCAGCAATTGCCTCATGTACACAGACAACCCTCTCCTCCTACCACCCAACACTACAACCTGGATCGTGCAATCCCTAACAGAACCAAGATGCTATCCTCCAAAAAAAGGAAGTCAATCTAGTGGTCCCCTGCCATAAAGAAACTCTACAACAGAAGAAAGAAACTGTTGCAAAAAAGAGTAAAATCCCATGATTGGAGGAACTCCCTGGTCAGCCTCAGTAAGAAGCTGAGATCCCTCATAAAATCCTCCAAAGCTAGTTACGAAAGCAAAATCGCCATGGACTCTAAAGACAACCACAAAGCATTCTACAGCTATGTCAAGAATCTCAATGGCAACACTCAGAGCTGCTCTGAGTTACAGCACAATGGCACTAAATATACAGAACCAACTGATACTTCCAACATCCTGGCAGGTAGGTTCAGTGCTAACTTTACTCCCCTCTCATCCCCTAAAGGGCCCATCTCTATACAGGAAGAACGCAAAGTTCCTGTAATCACAGCTGCACAGGTAAAAAACACACTCTCCAAAGTCAAGAACACAGCATCGATGAAACCTGACAACATCCCAGGCTGCGTTCTACATGAACTACAGAATGGACTGGCAACCCACCTAAGTACCATGTTCAATCATAGCCTCACCTCAGGCTATGTGCCCACTGAATGGTGCACAGTGACAGTTATCCCGCTCCACAAAGGGGGAGCCACCACGGACCCCGGAAACTACCGCCACATTAGCCCGATGAGCTTGGTCTGCAAGGCTATGGAACGTATCATCATGGAACTTATAAACAATGACACTGGTAATCTCCAAACTCTGGACCCCACCCATTTTGGGTTTGTAAAAGGCAGATCATATCTCCTAAACCTGAGAGACTTCTTTGAAGTGGTCACCAAAGCCGTAGATGGGGGTAAGGTGGTTCACACAGCCTATCTAGATCTCGCCAAGGCTTTCGACACCATCCCCCACTCTGGAATTATAGATAAACTCACTAAACTAGGTATAAATCCCTATGTCACAAGATGGGTTGCCAACTGGCTCACTGACAGAACCCACACTGTGAAAGTAGCAGACTCCAAATCCAACTTCAGACCAGTGACAAGTGGAGTACCACAGGGGTCAGTCCTGGGTCATCTCCTGTTTGGTATCTACTTCTCTGAAGTACAGGCTAACACAGAAGGTCTTTGGCTAATGAAGTTCACAGATGACTGCAAACTAGCAGCCATGATCAAAACTCCAAAAGATGTGGACATCCGACAAAAGGGCCTCACTGAGACAGATGCCTGGTGTCAAAGCCATGGCCTCAAGCTCAATGCCAAAAAGTGCATTGTCATCCCTTTTGGTAAAAACTCTGTACCCATGAACTATCACATAGGCAGTAGTCTACTTAACAGTGAAAATGTGACCTTGGGACACAGGTGGACAGTAGTCTCTCCTTTGATAATCACATCGCCACAGTAGTCAGGAAATTGTTCTACATGGCGCACCTCATCACAAAAGGTTTCGCATCCAGGAAAAAAGAGGTCATTGTTCCCCTCTACTCATCACTCATTATACCCATTATAGAGTACAACGCCCCTTTTGGTATGTACCTCACAAGACATCTACAACAACTGGAAAGGCCACAGAAATACCTCACAAAGAGGATTACTGGCCTCAAAACAGATGACTGTCTCACAAAACTGCAGCTTTACTCCATCGCATATCACCTATTCAGAGGTGATCTCTGCCTAACACACAAAACTGTGTCAAATGCAGAGCTTTTGGACATGCTCCACTTAAAGAAATCCCAATTCCTCCAAGCTACACGCTCTAGGGACCTAAACCTTGTCACCACAATAAACAAAACATGCTGAAGGGATAGATTCCTGTCCCAGAGACTTCCCATACTCTGGAACAAACTACCTATCTATATCAAACAAAGCTCCTCATTAGCACTCTTCAAGAAAAATATTAATGATTGGATGGGAGATAGGAAATTCACCCCGGGGATCACTTCTGTGGCTCTGCTCGACAGTGGCACAGGAAAATAATTTTCTTGGGTGGAGAAAGCCAGGGTACCTTTTGGCTAGGCTTATATAGGCTCTAGGGCCAATAGCCTAGTACCTACCTATGAACCAAAGGACTGTGTCTCACATGTACTGCAATATATGTTATGTCATGGATGCCAAAATAACATAACACACTCCACATAAGCCATATGTAAGGCCATGTGTACAAACCACAGTAACATGTCCACCATGTCTCACTGCATGAACTGTGAACCAAAACACAGCTGTGATGAGGTGATAACCTTAGGGAAAGTATTAGAGAATGTATGCATAATGTATGGAAGAGGATCGAATAATAGAGGGGGATGGGAGCATGGAATGTGCAAGGTCCGACACACAGCTGTGTGCACATACTATCCCTGGTTGCAAACACATAAATGGGTGGCTACAAACTTGCCCATACACCACAATAGGGGCAATGTCCTGACTTATGACTCCTGCCTCTGGGTAACCTGTGTGAATCTGTACAGCTGTGAGGTATTGCCACAGCAAGATAAGGCCATAGTGTCATGTCGATGGATGTACAAGTATGGGATCCTCTGCCAGCACTGTACCAAGTTGCTGAATTGGATACACAGACCCAGCAGCAAGCGTCTGCAGCTCCCCCTCCAGAATGGCATAACTTTCCATGAATATGTAGGCGTTCTCCCACAATACCAGACATAGCTGCATTCACCCTTGTTCCCCAGGACATCACTGTGAGCAAGAATGTCCACCTGACAGTACTTGAGGACATAAAACATCATAGTGTATAATAGTACACGTCTGAATATCTCTGCTAACACCAGTACCATGTAGCAGAAGCAGCACAGATACAATCACCTACAGTACACACTATCCCTTGCACAGTTTGACCCCCATATTGCCAAATGATCTACAGATACCCTGCAGAAACAGTTTGCTACCTGTAGGTGTACTATATAAAGGTCTGCACTGGAGTACAAACTACCTGGAATGGATCCAAACATTCAATACAGAAGGGCATACTGGGTATGCTCATACACTTAGAGAAATGAAGGCAATGTCAGACAACATACTGAAAGGTCATACTGGGCATGCTCACACACAAACAAATAAAGCCCATATCTGCAAACAACAGTGGACCATACATATCTGACAGTTGCAGATATTAGTGCATACACTTCTCAGTATGCACCAGTCATGCTTTGCACACACATTGGACAGGAACACAGACATATATCCAAGGACAACACACTATAATATGCCAAAAGTAAACATACATATATGTGTGGAAGAGAGTGACTGTGACAAAGAGCCATCCATCATGAGGCCTGTCCCACCCAGCACACAGCCAAATGGCTACAATCACCATGTATAAATGTCACTCATTGCAGAAGGTAGCCACTGATATCCATCAGCATTACAGACTATGTGGTGAAAGTGCTAACTGTGCAACATGACTGTACAAGGCAGTAGTCATCTAGCAGCTGTATACACATACCTGCCGAATATAATCCTGCATGTGCCTGCATGTGGTTTGTCAACCCCTAAATGAATGGGTTATGACCCATGCACACACACTGTCCTCCGCATAGCACTACTATGACAAGCCTGCTACTGTCATCCACTTTGAAATACACCTTTGGGAATGGAGTAGCCCAGTAATATCTGTGGCACGTCCTAAAACAGCATAATGCTGTAGTGTGATAAACTACGTAGGTAGGAGTTCTAATCCCAGACATGGCAATTGTGTGTGTGTGGGGGGGTAGGGGGCAATGCTTTTTAGGCCAGTCACACTCATTACAATTCAAATGCCCTACTTTGGCAAGGCTGCTGAGGTCATTCACTGCGAAATACACCTTTGGGAAAGGGGTAGCCCAGTAATCTCTGTGGCACATCCTATAACTGCGTAATACTGTTGTGTGATAAACTAGTTAGGTGGGAGTTCTAATCCCAGACATGGCAATTGTATGTGTTTGTGTGCATGTGTCTCTGTCTGTGTATGGAGCAATGCTATTTAGGCTAGTTACAGACATTGCTATTCAAATGCCCCACTTTGGCAAGGCTGCTGATGTCATTCACTGTGAAATACACCTTTGGGAAAGGTGTAGCCCAGTAATTTCCGTGGTGCATCCTATAACTGTGTAATGCTGTAGTCTGATAAACTAGTTAGGTAGGAGTTCTAATCCTAGACATGGCAACTGTGTGTGTGTGTGTGTGTGTGTGTGTGTGTGTGTCACTGTCTGTGTAGGGAGCAATGCTTTTTAGACTAGTTACACACACTACAATTCAAATGCCCCACTTTGGCAAGGCTGCTGATGTCATTCACTGTGAAATACACCTTTGGGAAAGGTGTAATCCAGTAATCTCTGTGGCATGTCCTATAACTGTGTAATGCTGTTGTGATAAACTAGTTAGGTAGGAGTTCTAATCACAGGCATGGCAACTTTGTGTGTGTGTGTGTGTCTCTGTCTGTGTAGGGAGCAAGGCTTTTTAGGCTAGTTACACACACTACAATTCAAATGTCCCACTTTGGCAAGGCCGCTGATGTCATTCACTATGAAATACACATTTGGGAAAGGTGTAGCCCAACCACATCTTTCTCTTCTAGACACATAGTTTTTAATGGAGATGTGATGTGTAATTTTATTTCATTTTTTTATTTTTTATATATTTATATATTTTTTACATTTTTTTCTATATGTTTAATTAATTGATTCCTGTATTATATTGTGGAAATGTGGTTGGACAATGTTTCCTTTTAGGAGAAGTTCAAATTATGTCCAGTAGGTTCTCATATTCAAATTTTTAACATTTATATATAATCTGTTCTTAATTGAATAATGAGTTTTTTTTAATTGGGTTATTAATTTAATTGTGATGCTATTTAAACAGGGAAGTTTGGGTAAAAGTTGTCTGAAGAAGTATAAGCACTTGCTGTACGAAAGCACTTACAATAAACCTGTGTGTGGCTGTGCCGGTTTGCCTTATTTTTTAGTTTAATAAACTAGCTAGGTAGGAGTTCTAATCCCAGACATAGCAGGTGTGTGTGTATCTGTGTGTGTGTGTGTGTGTGTCTGTGTTTGTCATTTGTATCCTGTGTGGAGGTGTCTGTGAGTGTGTAACAACAAGACTCATTGTGGAGTGGGTTTTGCAAATTTCTTATATGGTGGCCCTATTATATGTCACAATGTCCACCTTACAAGGATAACAGATGTGAAATAGCCGAGAGGCTGGGGTGGCAATCCATACTCCTACATGTGATATCAAGGCCTGGCGAACAAAGTTAGCAACCCTTATATTACACAGACAACACTCTCAACTCATGTCTCAGACACAAACACACTTACCTAGGCAACAACTGCTATGTTGGTAGTAACCTGCATATTGCCCACAGATAGTAACCATGGTGTGATTGCACTGGATGACAGAGGGCATGGCACCCTGTCCATTAGTACAACACACATACATGCAGACAGTGTGCCTTCACTATGCTCCCCAGTGGACATCTGCAACACCTGTGGTACCATTAAATGTGACCCACAAAGGACATACCATGCCATATACACATGCCCTGTATGGACAGATGCCACTGACACCAGGGAATACCTGTATCATGCTATCAATGTAGGTGAAGGGTCAACCTGCTGTCCATTACCTGTTCCCAGCACATAAGGCCAGGACAGGCACATCTGATTATAACAATCTGTGTACACAACATGGGTCAGACACCCCAGGTACAGTTCCACAAGTCAATGTACATGCATGTGGTTTGTGTGCATATCCCAGACAGCATCCATGTCACAGACTAAAGAACGCATACATGGCAAACATTGAACAGCAATGGCCACACACAATAGTTACCCAGGTGACTGGATGGTTAATACAATACTCACCTGTGTGGGGCAATCCAGACACTGTTTGCACTGACAGGTCAACACTTCTTTTTATTCAGTGATGGTATAGAATCATAAGTGGTCATGATACCGCAACAACTACAACCAACAAAGTACAGTCCAAAAATTAAACATTTCTGACTGTGGATGTACAATGACCTACATCAGTATGTAGCCATGGTCGCAGCAAGTACACACCATCACTGTTAATGGTGGATACTACAGTCTGGAGAATGTTGTCCTTCAGAAAGTGATGTTAATTTCAGTCCACATCGGTCTGACTTGTTGATAATTCAAGTGTGTGTCAAAGATCCCATGGCCCCTATTGAAAATTGTCATGCAAGGTCCCTGATGCCATGTCCACATTTTTTGTTGCTGTAGTGGTATTCTCACCACTGGTCTCCCCTTCAAAGAGGCTACTGGCATAATGGGAATAAACCACTAAACACAGGATGATAAGGACATTTAGTACCACCACCACCAGACTGTCACTAAGTCCATGTCATGCAGTAAACCCAATATTTACACCTATAAACCTGTTTCTGATGCAGGACATACATATCACCATAATAGCCTTCCACAATGTATGGATTTATTGATAGATATCTGTGTACCCCTTGCTATTCTTGTTCAGTTACGCTTGTAATCTCATTCCTTCTTTGCTCTTTTTCAAGCTAACAGTCTGTCTTTTCCCACCCTTGTGATCAGGTGTACTTTGGTCATTGACTATGCTTGGTGACATGATGATTATGCCATCAACTTTAAATTTTCTTGTCTGAAAAAATTCAAATAAAGCCAGTGTCATAGAAAATGCACAAATCCTACCCAATTGCAGTGAACACTTTGGAATGTTTCCTACTGATGCTGTTACTGTCATTATCTTTCACTCTCATTTGGTTTTTATAGTGACCTGGTAAATAAATTATTCATACATTTCTGTGGATGGTATCAATTGCCCACATTGAGAATGATTGTGTGTTCTCATTACCTGGTAGTAAGACACATTGTATGGATCCATATTTCCTATGATTGCATATTCAATGGTCCCTTCAGAAGTATATATTACTACTGTCAGATGTGATCATGTTGAAAAACAAGGTTGTCAAGACATTTTATACCTGACAGGTCCAACACACAGAAGACGCACCAGACTATATCAGTGTAACAAGCGATTGCAAAGCTCATAATATAAATACTGAAGTACTTGTGAGTAAGTAAAAGGTGCACCATGTAATGAGTGTGATACATTCTGTTACACTAAAGGTAATGCACATCACTGCCATCCTTGCCACAAGTGTTTGCTGAGAGTCAACCAACTTAATTTTCATTGGGTCAGATGACCCAGAAAATAGCATTAGACGCTTACTGCTCACCTGATTTCAAGAAGGTGCAGTCTTTCTATTGGAATATGCTATTTCAGTTATGCAAGTAAATATTGTAGTTGAGACAAACACACGATAAAAAAAGCCAGAAAGAACAAATAATGCAGTATTTACATCTTACTTTCTCCACCAGTGTTCACATAGCTGAGAATTAGCAAGATTGTGTCATAGCCTATCAAAATGGAGACTCAAAATCCACTCACAGACATTAGCTTGATGCAGTGTTCAAGAAAAAGGCTGTATGTGCTACCTGCAGAGATGGAAGTGGATAAGTAACCCAGTCATTGCAGGCAATTAGCTTTTTTAGTCAAGGTATGCAAGTGTTTTCTTAACTCAAATTACTGCATGATAGCAATTAGACATTGCTGTGTGAGTGTATCATCGAACCTAGCTATGAATTGCTTACAGGCAGGTGAACATTGAGGGATCAAACCACACCTGCTGTAGGCACAATCCTGTATTATCCACACCCAATCATGGGTGGATTTGTGCAAAGTTCATGTGGCTCAACACAGCATAGTTGGCATCTGTGTCCTGTGCAGTGTTTGTAAGCATCTCTCACAAAAGGTGCAGGTAGAAGACAATTGCAACAATGATGCAGACACCTCAGTCATCTCGTAATGACTGTATTACTGATAGAGGTAGGGTTGATTAAAGGCTGCATATAAATATATATACATCTAGATATACGTAGGGGTATATTTATGTATATACCTTTATTTTATATATATATATATATATATATATATATATATATATAATGAAACTATATCTAAATGTCTATATTTAGGCATAACTATGATTCCAAATGGTGTCTAACTCTGTAGCAAGACATACATGGTGAATAAAGGGGTAAGAGTGTCAACAGACTGCAAAGTACAGGACATTATTTGCATTTGGAGGGGATAATGATAACACAGAAAGAGACAATGAAAATTTGCAACAGTGACCTCCAGGTGGTGCCTGCCAGCAGACACCATGTCTGCGACATGCAGTTGCAATACACACAGGTTAGGCTGTAGATAACAATGAGCCCTTTCAAACCTACAGAATGACTACTTCATGAAAACTGTTGGCAGAATCACTACGTCAGTATGCTGAGGTAATTATTACTAACAGGAAGACAAGAGAATAGAAAGTCAGATTTAAATGAATGAGGTAGCATGCTGTGAAGGTACAAACAACAGCACAGGTGTTAGAACAATTTCCACCTGGAAAAGGTGTTACCATGAGCTTGAGCAGCATAGGAGATGTCTTTCTTGGGAATCACGCCCAATGGAGAGAAACATCAAAGACATGGAAATAGTTCTGATGCTGGTGGAGACATCAGGTCTACTACATGCAGTTGTAATACACAAAAATGGGGCTTTGCAGAACAAAAGGTCTGCTAAAAAGGCAGACAGATTAGTATGGGAACAGAGGTCAGTGACATGGTTCCAGCCAGTGTCAGAATATGTCTATGTGTAATTATTTAAATAAAGACAACACAACAGAGAGTTGAGTGAGGATGAAAGAGGCAGCATGTTGTGAGGGCAACATCAGTATCACTATACTATGAATGCTTTGAACTCACAGAGGGAAGTGAAGGCCCTGAGTCTGTCAGGATGTTTATTTGGTGAGTCTCAACACAAACAAAAAAGTAGAGCTGTGTGATATGGGCATATACCTGCACGTGATTCGTGCTAAGCAATGCAAACACGTACCATTGAGATACAGCCATGGTGGTAATGTCATAGATAGCAAAATAATTTTATTTCTACAACTATGATATTTTTCTTAACAGCTAAATGTATATCTTTCCTTTCTGTGCTTCAAGTGACTGCATGCACACCTGTAATGACTACCTGATAAGCAACTGAATAGCAATCATGTAAGGTATGCAGCATGTTTGTAAGCATCTCTCACAAAAGATGCAGGTAGACAGTTGCAACAATGATGCAGACACCTCAGTCATCTCGTAATAAAGGTAAATACAGCAATAAAATCAATATGTTGCTGTCAATTTTGATCTATGTTATATGTAAAAGCAGATTAATAACATATAGGTAATTACTCCAAAATGATTTCCAGGACAGTACACTTCTTCCAAAAAGGATATTGCATTATGCTGTGACTTGTAAATAACATCTGTATCAATACACAAATTTGTGTTAGCGATGCACAGCTTTGCTATCTAACTATTGAAAAATCAGATGTCAGGGTAGTAGAAGGCATGAGACTCAGATGCCTGATATAGTCCCTGACAGTCACCAAAAAAGTAGTGGGAAAGCCCTGAAATAAATCTGGAGCTCTGTCTATTTTCCATTTGATTGAAAAAGATCTATGAAATGAAATGAAATCGGTAGTTGACAGCTCAGAGTCAAATTTATGGGTTAACTGGATGAAGACTTTGCCAGAGATGGCCTGCATCTGTCACCCCTAGGCTTCCAGATACTGGCCAAGGCTCTTGCCACCCCTATACTGCCTTTTTTAGGCGGTGTTCCAAAGACCAAATTACCACCATAACAGCTACAAACAAATGCAATCTGAGAGTCATGAAGCTCAATGCTAGAAATCTAAATCTCAAAATGCACTCGCTCGAAGCACTCCTTAAAATGGAGAACATTTTTGCTGTAACGGAGACCTGGATCAAGGCAGCAGAAAGCAACCCTGCACTACCAGGCTACAACTCATTCCACGCCTTTCGGCCCCAGAACTTGGACCAAAGCTCCAAAGGCGGTGGTGTTTCCATATTCATAAAGGATGCGCACACCTCTAGACTGCTAGCCCCACATAACGCATCTGAGATACTTCAGGTGCAGCTAACATTGGGTAAGACAGCGA